>NC_053161.1:123301262-123451262 GCF_016835505.1 Polypterus senegalus | reverse complement strand
AATTACTATCAGAGTCAACATATCTTTTTTCCAACATTTTTATTTCTGTATGTGTTTCTCATGATATGATATTAACGATCACAGTGCCCACCTTCAGACCTTAACATTTGTGTCATACACGTTATTGATGTGAATCACCTCATCTTTCAAATGACAGAACTTTTGAATACTTTGCATCTAAATTTGAACAAGAGGCTGAGATCTCCTCCGTGCCCATAATCCTAAAGTTCAAAATTGGACAATAAAGGCAACATATGTTGTTTAAGCTTTCAAAACGCCTGGACAATTCTGAAATTAAGGAATCCATCATAACGTGAAACATGTCTCTTCTTAATTTTACTTCTGGATCTTGAGATTCCTGATCATCTGCTTCTGCGTCATATCCATCAGACTCAATAAGACGTCTTAGTCTTTTGTGATGCCAACCTGATTTGAATACTGCAGGGATTTAAATTTCTTAGCCGCAGCTTTAGCCTCGCGCAAGAGAGTCTCCCATTGCTCGGAGCCCCTGACAGGTGTCATGGTTGCCTCCCCCTGGTGGCGGCTCTGAATATGTATACACTTTCATTACCCCCTTTCATAACCTTTGGTTATATTTAAGTGTAGAATTTCAAGCCCTGAGTTATCTATTGTACTAATGTATATGTTACCTGTGTGTTAGCACTGTTTATTGAACAGAGTAGTCCATCCAGTATATATTCTTGATTTGAATCTCTAGTATAAGTTTTAAAACAGGCTATGTTTATGTCAAGCCTTGTTATCTGACCAAGAGATGAACTTTAATTAAAAGCATTTATATAAACACATGCATCAGAATAGAATGATCTGAAAGACCAGGATGATGTACATTTTAAATAACATGTAGTAGTATAAGCTTCTGTAGCTATATCTATGGTCTAGTCTAATCCTGTACATGTTGGCTTGCCATATGCAAGATGCTGAACAACTTAAAAAGATACTGCTGAAGCAGTGAATATAAAGTCACAAAATGTAGAGGATCTGTTAGATATACTGTATACCCATAACATTAGCAGTTTTCCACAGTGCTTGTATTCATACATTCAGATAAACTCTTTTAAAAGAGCTTTTGAATAGGCAATAACATAAAGATAAGTAAATAGTTTGATTTCTTTACATTTGTGATCCTTTAATGTTAACAGTTGTATATTTGAGTGATATATTTGATACTGCTTTATTGATATTTAAACAACTGGTTTAAAACATCTAAGGCAAGTATATTTTTGTTTTTAAATGACAACACTTTATGTACATTTTCAGGTGAAATGATTTAACTTTGTACTAGTGTTTTCTTGTTGTTTTGTTATTTGTTTTTAGCTATCACCTTTTAACAATACAATAAAAACTGTAAGGGATCTGAAATTTTAATATCATCCTATCCCTAGATCTGAATTCATATTCATGCTGGTAATTTAGGACTTGTTTGTCTTAAATTTAGAGGTAAATGCAGTAAGTTGTTTTAAAATAATCCTTGAATAGTATAATTTTATAAACATATAAT
This sequence comes from Polypterus senegalus, assembly GCF_016835505.1. Taxonomy (NCBI): domain Eukaryota; kingdom Metazoa; phylum Chordata; class Cladistia; order Polypteriformes; family Polypteridae; genus Polypterus; species Polypterus senegalus. Next base: position 123,449,743 of record NC_053161.1, on the reverse strand, counting down.
AAATGTTTTTTTTGTATTGCATTCCTCTTCTGTACAGACTCAGACAAATCTACAAATAACATGAACTGCAGATTGCTTAACCATACAACATTTACATACATGAACACACTGTGTTTAAAATTAATAGTCAGAAAGCAAAATATTCAGAAATAGGACTTGTCCACTTTAAATCGGAAGCATTGTTTATAAAAGTAGAAAGTTTGGTGTAACAATATATATGAAAAGAAAGACATTTTACAGACCACCAGATACCTTTACGTTTGTTTTATGAACAGCTATACAAGTTCTCCAAATACATCATTTATAATCTCTGCTTTATTCTAAACTAGCAAAATACCCGCGCTTCGCAGCGGAGAAGTAGTGTGTTAAAGAAGCAATGAAAAAGAAAAGGAAACATTTTGAAAATAACGTAACATGATTGTCAGTGTAATTGTTTTGTCACTGTTGTGAGTGATGAGTGTTGTTGTCATATATATATTTACACACATACATAAACATATATATATACATATCTATACATATACACATATATACATACATATATATCTACATATATACACATACATATACATATACATACATATCTACATATATACACACACAGCTATTTTGTATCAGTGCAATACGCTGTTTGTTAAAACGGATAACTCCGCTCTTACGTGCAAGTCTGCGTGGATATTATGAACTATCGATTTGTTCAAGTTCTATTTAAATTTTAAATAGAAGGAATTTTTATTTAGTCGACAGAAATATCTTTGGTAGGAATGGTAAAAACAGACAGGAATATTATTCCTGAATAAATCAACTCAAACCTTAAACAACTTATAATATTTTGCTCTCCATAAAAATATATCCTGTCTAAATTATACAAGTTAGAAATAAAGTAAACATTAAAAGAACAAACATTCAAATTTCTTTACTCTTATGTAATTTTATATAAAAATAAACTTAGATTTTAAATATCCCAAAAGATTTTGCTCTCCATAAAAATATATCCTGTCAAAATTATACAAATTCAAATATGAACATGCTGCATAACAAAACCTGGAAATATAAATAAAATGTGTTCCTTTCAGCAATAACAAATCAAATCATTCAGTTGTCTTTGCTCATATGTCATTTTAGAGCTGGACGCCTGGCATCTTTTTTTGGCCACAAGTTCGTTTCTGTTTGGTGTGAGGTTCTGTGTTGTGGAGATTCTCAGGATGGATTGCAGGTGCTCATCAGTGAGGCGACTCCTGTGTGCTGTTTTGTTAGTCTTTATCACTGAGAAGAGCTTCTCACACAGATATGTGCTACCAAACATGCACAAGGTTCGAGCCGCATGTAGACGGACTTTTTGTTCTTCAAAGTCACCAAAGCGCCGTGCAAACTCAGTGCGCTCAGTTTATCAGCAAAGTGCGATTTGGGAACACCGTAGTGACGACTTGGTTTAACATTACTTGGCAACAGGGAAAGTGGGGCAAGTTGCACTGGTGCATTTGTGTCTCTCATAAAAGCAGCTTCACTTGAAATCACTTTGTGATTGTGCACGGGTAAAAACGTCCGCTGAAGTGTCAGATTCTTATTTAATTATTCTGCTTTCTGTATCTTCTGCATTGCATTCAGGTTACCCTGATGTTTTGTCTCATAGTGCCGTCTTAGATTAAATTCTGTAATTACAGCCACATTAGCTCCACAAATGAGACACACGGGTTCAGTAAACATATACTCAGCCTCCCATCGCTTTTAAAGGCTCTATTTTCAGAATGAACTTTTCTCTCCAGCATCGCGTGAGCTAGCTTCGCAATAAGTGTTCGGCAAGGCAGCTGAAGCGCTGCATTATGGGATCTGTAGTTTATTGTGTTACCAGCGCTTCATATACCTGGGCCATTAATAACAATAATACAGTATATAAAATGATCTCGCGGGCTGGATATAATTACGCCGTGCCGGATGTGGCCCGTGGCCCTTGAGTTTGACACATATGGACTAAATAGAACTTGAAAAGATATATTTTTTCAAATGTGATCGCGCAATTCAGATAGAGTTGACGCACTACAGCCTGCATCCTCCCCTCGCTCTTACTTTTTTACCGTTCATCTAATGAATACACTGAGTATGGCTTTACCAAAACAATCATTGATGGCGAATAAAGTATCCATTATTCGAGTATGTAGATCGGATATATATATATATATATATATATATATATATATACCCGTATCGCAGCGAGAAGTAGTGTGTTAAAAAGCTAGAAAAGAAAAGGGAACATTTTAAAAATAGCGTAACATGACTGTCAATATACAGTATTTGTTTTGTGAGTGTTACTGAGTGTTGCTGTCATCAAGGATTTGATTATCATTATTTCTTTCAATCAGGTTCGTATTTGTAGGATGTGTTGTGTTCAAGTTACATTCCGTGTTTGTCAATCGTTGTAAAGATGACAGGTTTCTTTCATCGATTCGTTTCTTACTGCATCAATAAACAGCTCGTCTTCTTCTTTATCTGAGACCTGACACACTGCATGCACGGTTTTTTTACACTGTCTTCCTTTAGCGGGACATTGACTTTTTCCACCGTGTGCTTTGTTTCCGCAGTAGCTGGATTTATGAATATGCTTATCAGGCGCTTCATATTTTTGCTGCCTTTTCAATTGTGTAATTCGGTTTTGTTCAGCTCTTTGGAACTGTTGCCTTTTATCTCTGCACTGCGTCAGTTCACGTGAGCGCTCGGTGTACATGCATCGAAGGTTCCCAGCTGTGCTGGTGCCATCTCGTGCTATGTCCATGGCTGTATTTAATGTTACCTTAGTCCTGGCACTTAAAACTTTCTCTCGCAGTTTCGCTGAGTTTGTGTCAAACACCACCCTGACCATCTCATCTTCCTCTCCATAAGCACAGTCCTTCACCCGTGAATATTTAGTGGGAGTTTGCTATTGGATTGCCACTGACGGACGGCCTTATATGGGCAGGCACTAAATTACAAACGCCAGCGGCAGCCTGTCTATGAACTTAATTTAAAGTGTAGGTTTACATCGTGCTTTGTTTCCGAAGTAGCAGAACTCATGAACATGGTTGTATATGTCACTCGCTCGCTTCTTATTGTTTCGCTGCCTTCTCAATTATATAATGCATGTTTTCTTCAGCGCTTTTTGAGGTCTTCCTGGTTTTCTATGTACTGCGTGATTACGTGGGAGGCGTGATGATGTCACACGAAACTCCGCCCCCACGGCGTTCAAGCTCATCTCCATTACAGTAAATGGAGAAAAACAGCTTCCAGTTATGACCATTACGCGTAGAATTTCGATATAAAACCTGCCCAACTTTTGTAAGGAAGCTGTAAGGAATGAACCTGCCAAATTTCAGCCTTCCACCCACACGGGAAGTTGGGTGCGTGCGTGCGTGCGTGCTTTGCCTTTTATTAGTATAGATTCCTCCAGTCAATATTGAGAAGGTGTCTTGTTTAATCACATTAACCATTATGATGATTACATTTAAGGGCTTATATAAAAAATATTCTTCCTCGGTTTACATTGTCTGTATTTTATAGTCTAAGCAGTGCTATTTTAGATAGATAGATAGATAGATACTTTATTAATCCCAAGGGGAAATTCACATAATCCAGCAGCAGTATACTGATACAAAGAAACAATATTAAATTAAATAGTAATAAAATGAAAAAATTAAAATAAAATTAATGTTAGCATTTACTCCCCCGGGTGGAATTGAAGAGTCGCATAGTGTGGGGGAGGAACGATCTCCTCAGTCTGTCAGTGGAGCAGGACAGTGACAAAAGTCTGTCACTGAAGCTACTCCTCTGTGTGGAGATGACACTGTTTAGTGGATGCAGTGGATTCTTCATGATTGACAGGAGTTTGTCTCTCTGCCACAGATGTTAAACTGTCCAACTTTACTCCTACAATAGAGCCTGCCTTCTTAACAAGTTTGTCCAGGCGTGAGGCGTCTTTCATCTTTATGCCGCCACCCCAGCACACCACCACGTAGAAGAGGGCACTCGCCACAACCGTCTGGTAGAACATCTGCAGCATCTTACTGCAGATGTTGAAGGATGCCAACCTTCTCAGAAAGTATAGTCGGCTCTGACCTTTCTTAAACAGAGCATCAGTATTGGCAGTCCAGTCCAATTTGTCATCCAGCTGCACTCCCAGATATTTAAAGGTCTGCACCCTCTGCACACAGTCACCTCTGATGATCACAGGGTCCATGAGGGGCCTAGGCCTCCTAAAATCCACCACCAGCTCCTTGGTCTTGTTGGTGTTAAGGTGTAAGTGGTTTTATTATCATATGGTGAAATCTTAACAGTGCAGTTTCCTTGTCTTGGCAATCTTCACATTGTTTTATTATCTGAATTTTTTCTTTTCAACAGTAAGCTGTGCTGTTGTCACACATTCATGCTGCATGAAAATAATGCATACTGTCTAACTCTGCGAATACATGATCTATTTTGTGTGGGTGGGCATTTGTAACTGTAGGCAATAAGAGAAGTCAGATAATAGACAATTTTTCAAAATAAAGATTTTATAATTAAAATGACTATACTACTATAGTGTTGCAACTATTCTGTGTGAGAAAAAATTACAAAATGAACAGTAAGCTGAAGGTATTGAATTGAATAAAATGGAAATTGATACTTTTTTTGAGTTTACCGTTTTTATATTAACTATACGAAATAGAAATGCTATTTTTATATTGTCTAAATGAAATATACATCAAAACTTTTTAAAAGAGAAGATAAGCGGGGGATAAATGTTTGTGAGTAACTGCTGAGCAACAAGAAAGAGCAAAACTAATCAAAAACTTAAGGCAACTTTTTCAGTGTTGGGAATTCACTGTTCTCCCAAATGCAAAAGACTGCAGCAGTTTGGTTTTTTTTTCTTCTACATTCGTAGACAAACAGAGAATGATATTTTTATTTGTAAAATATGGACATTAGTTAAATAGAAATATTATAGGTAATTAGTTTTAGGTGTCATGCTTTGCTTTACATATAGTAACATTTGTTAAGTATCAGAATATGTAAAGCACTTTAAACAATAATTTTGCTAGTTGCCTTTCATAGTACAACTGTTAAAAGTTTTTACTTGTACCTCCTTTTCAACATTTCTTTCCTTTAATGGTAAGAGATTATGTTTAGAGTAATTGTCAGCATTATCCTTTTCTGATTTTAGAGTCTGGATGAGTTTGATGATGATGATGCAGCACAAAAAGAAAGGAAGAGGGAAAATGAACTTACACAACAGAATACCTTGCAGAATGAGACACTCTCTTCTGATCCAAATTCCGGCCATATATTTCAGGTGAGGATTGCTTTCATGTACATGTTGTTTATTACCCTTTTAAAAGTTTGCCATGAACAGGTTGTTGAGCCCAGCAAAGCTTGTTTATTCCTTTTGACCTAAAATTTCTAAGATATATTTTACAAGTAGAGATCAGCAACAAGTTCCCAATATGTTATTTGAAAAAAATGTGTTCAGTTTTTCCATATGATCTGGCGCAGAATATTACTTTGTAACATTTGTATGACATTTGCCTTTAATCATCTGTGTCTATGTGCTATGCTCTGTGAAGAACTAAGTTTGAAGTCGTAGCTGGTATTCACTTAATTTCTATTTAGTTGTACATTCCTTGCATCTCACCTCTTGATTTGTTTCCTGAACACAAAAATATTGAGTTCTCTCAGCCTTTCTTTATATCTAATACTGCCCCAGTCCTGGAATATTTTTTTTTCTAGACTCTACAACTTCTACTTTTTGGTCCCTTTGTATTTTGTAGGCAAGAAATGCACACATTATTTCAGATATCCATACCCTTTTTTAATGTGGTTTGCTCACAGTATAGTACTTAGCCTTTTTAGAGTTTTTAGTTGCTTCTCTGTTCAATAAGTTTGAGTCCACCAGGGCTGCTGATTGTATTTGTCATTGAATTACAAGCATTTTCATGAAGCATTAGTAAAGGCCATTCATTTTGTAAAACTAAGTTGGTGGTAACACTGCAGTGAAATCTTAAATTAGCAAACATTTTTATAGGCATTGCATGTGCTTTAATTTTGGACACATAATTTCAAAATCTTGCAGCTGTCATAGATTGACACAGGCTTGGATTATAGTGATAATATTATGCTAACTTGCATGCTCGATACTGTGCTGTGCAAAGAGCATGCTTTATGTAAATGAAGAACACAGAAGAAGCAATTCACAGGCCAAACAGCAGGACTACCCAATAAGGTGGATGAATGACTGAAAAAGGGGTGGTATCCTGGACAGGAAATACAAGGAGAAAGTTCAGTAAAATCAAGAAAGAGGCTAAGGTCAATGGTTAGCAAGTGTGCTAAACACTCACTGTTTTCTAGCGTACTGGCTCTCATCTTGACTATCCATTCCACTCTGTCTACCTCAGGCACTCGCTGATTTCATCCCTTTAACACACTGTTCTTAGATCGTGGTCACAGAAATTATGTTGTTATGTGCGAAACTACTGCTCCTCGCTCTTCACATTAACACATCAGTGTAACACATAGGGTACCGGCACTGATACATATCCAATTCAAGAACTGTTTTGCATATATGTACTTTTGCACCTGGAGATTTTTAAGTAGGGCACCATATAACTGACAAAAACCAGAAATAAATACTGTGCTTATGTGAACACTGTAAACAAATGAAAATCAGAAACATATATTAATATTAATACAGTATACACTGAAATTTCACATAATTTCTACTGATGATCCATTTCGATTCAAAAGAATACACTTGGCTTTTTTTGGTGGTAATTGTAAAACACAATTTTATAGTCAAGTCACTAAGCAAAGCAGGAATGTTGTATTTATTAGCAATTGTATGTAGCATGTTCAAGAGTAACCCAATCCACTAACCTAAAAATTTTTGCATTAAAGTATTTATTTTTTAACTGATACCTTTATCCAAGGTGACTTAAAACATCTGAGATATGATTGGTTACATTCCTTTTGTTTTATTCCAATTGATGGTCACACTGTATCAATAGCAGGATTTGAAGTAGGAATGTTGGCTGGGCTTGGCTCCAGCAGACCCCCGTGACCCTGTGTTCGGATTCAGCGAGTTAGAAAATGGATGGATGGATGGATGGATGGATGAGCATTGTGATCCTCGAATACGAAGGGAGGTTGACAGATGGATCGGTGCGGCATCTGCAGTAATGCGTGCTCTGCAACAGTCCGTCGTAGTGAAGAAAGAGCTGAGCCAAAAGGTGAGGCTGTCGATTTACCAGTCGATCAGCGCTCCTACCCTCACCTATGGCCACGAGCTTTGGGTAGTGACCGAAAGAGCAAGATTGTGGATACAAGCGGCCGAAATAAGTTTTCTCCGCAGGGTGGCTGGACTTTCCTTTAGAAATAGGGTGAGGAGTTCAGTTATCTGGGAGTGACTCGGAGTAGAGTCACCTTGGATAAGCTGTGGATAATGGATGGATGGATGAGCAGTGTGGCTTAAAAACTATCTTGATATTTTTAGGTTATGTAGAGATATTCTGCATATATCAGTATGTTGTTTTCACTAAAATACAATCATATACATTTCCTTTATAGTCAGAACTATATCGGAGTGAACAGATTTTTTTATCTAAATGACAAACGTAAAAAGTGCTTTGCTTCAGTACCTTGTATCTCTGCTGAACTTAAAATCAAAGCGAATATAAAAATAAATATAGACTTAATAATTTGGTCCTTTTTAAAGAAAAATAATACAATCTGACAAAATATTATATTGACTAAAAATGAAGACAAATATTTAAAAAATTCTACATCTGACTTGTAGAATAAGTTAATCAATTAATATCTGTATTCAAAAAAATAAAACTATGAATATTATATGGCTGTGTTTCTCTAATCAATGGTTTCACATTAACTGTTTAATTTAAATTAATTACCGGACTAAGTAACTAAAAACAGAATGAATATCATTTGAGTCTAAAGTGCCTGAAAATATAAAAAAAATGCTCATATAAAAGTTTTGTGAATAGAACACAAGCCTGTCCATAGGATGTCCTGTATCAAGAGAAAATATTGCCACTGGTATTTATAGGACAGACTGACATCCATTCTTTTGCTATGGCTAGATCACAGATCCTAACTTAAAATCCACAGCCAGACATGCCAGTTAATGGGTATGTTTGTTTGATTGGGCCCTGTTGTGGAATGCAGCCTCTGCCGAGTATCTGATAAGATGATTGATACCAGACCATGTAACATTCAGGGACATCCTTAAAATGCACAAGCACCTAGGAAACAAACTGTTCTTTTGTTTTAAAACTCTTATAAGACCTTAGCCACTTATGCAGTAGTTGCCCAGCCCATGGGACACTGCCATATTTCAAAAATGTTTTGTACACTGCAATAAACACACAATAATAATAATAATATTTTTACATACTAAATTGTGTCTTCATTCAAGTAAATCATACGTTTCCATGTTGTCTGCTCTCTTTCCTTGTTAATACATGTGATTTTCATACGTATGTCTCAAGGCAAGCAGTGCGTCAAAGTTGAGTGAATCAGCTTTTTTCAAACATCCCACCTACATCGAGCCACATAAAGCAAAAGACTCATTTCTATTAGATAGCTGAGGCTCAGAACTTTCCAGTGATGTGCATTTGTCTATGATTGGTCATTCATATTACATGTCACAGCTGTGTGTAAAAGGCAGGAAATTGCTTGTATGACAGTTCATATTTACACATGTTCTGCACAAAGCATGAGTCAGATTTTGATCACGGTTTTGACACTTGTTTGTTGAAGGACTTGATGCTACCTTTCTAGCGCTGGTTCCTGCCCAATGCGCAAGGCTGCCAGTAAAGGCATTGTCCCCATCCCTATAACCCAGCAGTGGGTGAAGCTGGTGTGAAAATATATGTATGTACTAAGTTTGTTGCAGATGTGAAATGCAAGAGTAAAGCAACAAGAAAAAATAAAAATGCACTGAACCTTTATGCTGCAACTGTAACATAAGGCTGGAGAAAACAGGTGAATGGCAACACAAAAGTCTGTTATACAAAATATTAAGGTTTCTCTGTGTTTAGCTGTAAACAGATTTTTTTCCCAAGGATTGGCATGAAAAGTACTTTTGAAAGAGGTGTGGATGAGTAGGTAAATATACTCACATATTGTTTATTTGTTGCTTCAGAATGTAAAATCTTGGCTGAGAGGCTTGTGGATTGACTCCAACTCCTCTATTCTTTCAGGTTGAAATTGTATTGCTTTCTCATAGGTTAGGCCTTGGGATGCAGCTCTCTGCTGCTTCAGGACGCTCTTTGTCATCTTATGCCTGGACTCACTATTATGGGGCTCAGTGATGAGCTCCTGTACAGTACTATTCAGCTCTGTCTGAGTACTAGCTAGCTCTTTCCTTCTTTTCCCAGTCAACTCTGGGTACCCTCATACTTCCCACTGTGAGCACAACAAACACAGATGCAATATAAAGATACAGTTTATTTATTATATAGCATATAAATATTGTGTTATTTGTAGCCTCTTCACTTTTCTCTCACACACAAATACACATCTCTTGGTTATACTGAATTTTAAAGTACATTTAAAATATATTTTTGGTATTGCATTTCATCTGTCTTTTTACAGCCCCTATCTCTCTCACATGCATTAAGTCTATTGTAAAATCACATAATAAAGCCTTGATATTGTCACATATACTATTGAGTACAATATTCCAAATTAACTAAATCTCAATCTACAATTTCAATTACGTAAAACACGATAAAGCCTGCTTAGCGATAGTGAGGTGAAAACACTGCAGCCTTGTTAATCTATTTAAACTCACTGCTTTGATTACATTGCTGCAATTATCAGTGGCCTTCCTGTTGGTGTGATCTTGCGGAAATGTAGCTTGTTTGCAGATGTGCACTTTTTACCTCCCAATTTTCTATAAAATGTATGAGTAAGACTCCCATGTTTTCATAAACCACAAATTTGTGTGGTCTCAAAGTATGCTACACTGGGAAGTTTTTCAGTAATTTTCTCTCAGATCTCAGCATATGAGTTTGGTAATGCTTCAACAGAAAAAAAATTACATCTTATTTAAGATCCATGTTAATCTGCCATTTAAATCTTGCCTTTTTCCAAGTACTGTATACTGATGTCCTTTGCTATATGATAAACTACAACAGTATTCATTTTCCTCAACTTTGTACTGTCCTTTTTTGTTAAATATACAATGAGAAAATAAAGCTGCTGATGTAGTTTGTTTTAAGACAATGGGTTGGTGTTTGGCAACGTAATAGGAAGTCTGTTCATTATGAAGTTTTATTCAGTCTTTGTTCTGAATTATGTGTCAGTGTTTGAAATGTTGGGAGAGATTTATAATACTGCTGTCTGTAGTAAAGAACTTTTGTGTGCATAGCTTGCATATCACCCATCCCTAGTTTGAATCCCAAGGACCAAAGCCTTAACTACTACACCACACTAATAATTTTAGTCCTTGGTTAAAAATAAATAAATAAAATATTACAAACAGAAAAGCACGTGGGTAAATTTTCCTGCAGAAAGGTCTAGCTAAACATGGCATGGTTGTTGTTAATCACAGCCACCATCAAAAAGACTGGGGTTTGAGAATGTCGTTTAGCATTTCATGGACAGACTTATATGTGGAATAATTTGATTGATATTCTGCATTATTTTTCATTACAAATTTTATTGAACTGCTAGGTGATAGTGTTCTTAGATATGCAGTGTTTTTTGGCACTTAGTTTTTAGCTTTAGGGTTTGAAAACCGTAGCAAGCAGGCTGTGTGTATTAGTGGTTAAGGCATTGGACTTCACACAATGGGGTTGTGGATTCAAATTCTTCTACTGACATTGCATGACCATGACCAAGTCACTACACCTGCCTGTTCCTGAATTGGAAAAAAGACGAATAAAAGAATTGTAACCAATTGTATCTCTTGAATGCTGTAAATCACCTTGAATAAAGGTTTCAGCCAAATAACAATAATAATATTGAAAGATATTTATTTTGTCTTGGTAGAGTATTATATTGCTCTACTTTCCCCTTTTGTATTATTAATTTGTAGCCTTTGCAGGATGCCTCAAATCTCACAGACTTGCCACTGTTTATAAGATATTGTACCATATAACTTCTCCCCACCTTCCCTTCTACATCTATAACCTCAGGCAATTAGGTGTAGTAAAAGACAAGTAGGAGTTAAGTTACAATTTAAATAATGTATTATTGATAATATTCATAAATAATAACAATATGCAAAGTACATTTGAATATTGGCAACCATACAACCTGATTAAATGGTGATGTGTAGTTTCAGGCGGCACACAGACTTGTTAGTTACTTAAAATGTCTCTAGTTAAGGCATCAGTTTGTGGTCAGCTTTCTTTAGAACAGGCCACATGCCTGTCTTAATATGGCTGCCGAGCTGTGCTCTTCATTGTGTTGTCCTTTTCAGTTCATGGTGTGTGAGATGGTCTTTCATCATTTTGGTAAAACAGAGACAGACAGAGAGAGAGCTAGGGAGGGGTAAAGCAAGCAAATTTATAGATTCTCTGTCCACACCCTAGAGCCAATAGGGCGATGTGGCACTTAAAGGCTTCTGATACAAGACAGTTCCAAACCGCCGTACTTCAGACCAATGGGGCAGGGCACACCTTCACACCTACCCCTGTGAAGCTTGCCAGTTAGACAGTCTGGCTTTCCCGTGGGGGATGACTGAGATATTTTAGCAGAGAAATATTGGTCAGACTTGTTTGAGGCACTTCCCCCAACCCTGTTGTAAAATTACAAAAAGACTCATTCCTGAAAGGGGGAAGGGGTTCTTAAACCATTGCTGTTATTATCACTAACGTAACACTAATATTACATTGCTTTGTCTAAGTTACAAATAAAGACATACAAAATATTTATCAACTTGTATGCAAAATTTCACATCACAACAATATTAAAGCACAAAACCAGTTTTTGATGAATGAGCAATTCATTACAATTCCAAATGGATGATTAGATGTACTGTATACCCACTAAAGGAGTTTTTTAGAGATGTAATTTCTGTGGTTTTATGATTTTGGGATAAACGTTTTTTGTTGTTTTTTAAACACACAGCTCTGACTAAACATTGTTAAAGAATATGTCTCCTGTTTGAATGCATTAAAATGAAGTTATGAAGTCAAGAAATAAATATCAGAAAATGCTTTGTAATAGATATGAACAGCTTTATTCTAGATAGAGATGTCTGTTTTCTAGACACAGAGTAATATAACCTGTTTAAAATGAGTTTGTGTTTTAAATATTAAACTGGTATGTGCTGAAAAAGTTTAAAAATAAAATACAGATAGGTATACTATAGGACATTTTTAAACAAGCAATTTATTTGAAAATTTGATAATAATATGCCTGTATCAAACTTTCATCAGTACAGGTGCAGATTTACAAATTATTTATGCTTGATGATTTTCATAATAAATGTTATTTACATCAGTTGTTTTCTTATCTATACTAATAAAAGGTAAAGCTCTCACTGATTGACTGACTGACTGACTCATCACTAATTCTCCAAGTTCCCGTGTAGGTAGAAGGCTGAAATTTGGCAGGCTCATTCCTTACAGCTTCCTTACAAAAGTTGAGCAGGTTTCATTTCGAAATTCTACGCGTAATGGTCATAACTGGAAGCTATTTTTCTCCATTTACTGTAATGGAGTTGAGCTCGAAAGCCGTGGGGGCGGAGTTTCATGTGACATCATCACGCCTCCCATGTAATCACGTGAACTGACTGTCAACGCAGTGCGTAGAAAACCAGGAAGAGCTCGAAAAAGTGCTGAAGAAAACATGCTTTATACAATTGAGAAGGCAGCGAAACAATAAGAAGCAAGTGAATGACATATACAACCATATTCATGAGTGCTGCTACTTCGGAAACAAAGCAAGGTGTAAACCTAAAGTTTAAATTAAGTTCATAGACAGGCTGCCGCTGGCGTTTGTCATTCCCACGGGTAATGCGGGATACAAACGAGAGTTTTGATCACTTTGTAACTAAGTTAAAATTGCACGTGAAGGGCTGTGCTTATGCAAATTCCGAGACTGTGTTTGTGGGGATTGACAGTTAAGGTGGGTGGGGGAGTCACGTCATCATCTCCCCTCCCATTCACCTCATTTCGCTCTGAGCTGAGCTCCGCAGCTAATGCACGCAGTGTTACGAAGCGACTTTGTGACGCTGCCACCAAATACTCACAGAAAAATCCACAAGTTAATACACACGCTGTCTCTACAGTTTCTCCACACTGAATCCTCCAGGCACTACTTACAAAAGGTTACATTGACAATCGTGTTACGTTATTTTTAAAATGTTTCCTTTTCTTAGCACAAGCACAGCTGAGAAGCTTCGATGCATGTGCTCCATAACGCGTTAAAAAATCACGCATTTAATCACACTTTGCATTCCAAGCAAAGAGTAACTTCTCTTAATGCATGATTTCCTGGTACACCGATTACATTGATCAGCGCTTCCCGATTCATTTTAACCTTGCACCCCCTTGGTTTGAGAAGAAGTATGAAAAAATATGAGGTTAACACAGAAAAACAGATCACCAATTGAAGCTTTATGAATAATCGATTCGCCATCAATAATTGTTTTGGTAAAGCCATACTCGGTGTAATCCTCCTTCCATTTTAAAATTTTTCCGCCACTAGCCATGATTAAATGAACGGTAAAAAAGTAAGAGCGAAGCGAGGGTGACTTATTCAGGCAGGCAGGCGATAGCTCAATAGCTCGAATTTGGATATAAGTAGGTTCTATTTAGTCGCCAGAAATATCTTTGTTAGGAATGGAAGCTGAATTTAGTCTTTAAATTTCTATGGTAAAGAAAAAGTTATGCAATGATGACTACATTTAACTATATAAAGTCAAAACTTAATTATATAATGTCACTGTCGGAATAAATAAAGTCAAAACTTGAATATATAAAGTCAGCGTCGGAATATATAAAGTAAGCGCTGGAATATCCATCCATTTCCCAACCCATTGAATCCAACCACAGGGTCACGGGGGTCTGCTGGAGCCAATCCCAGTTAACACTGGGCGCAAGGCAGGAACCAATCCTGGGCAGGGCACATGCATCATTTTCAAAACATTAACCGAACAGTGTTTTTTTAATTTATTTTTCTGAATATGTTTTTGTTCACTTAGTTCAGTTCAGAGTCGTTTCAATCAATAGATTTTGACTTTGACTTTATATATTCAGGAATGAGTTTATATACTTCGATGCTGACTTTATATAATCAGGAATGACTTTATAAATTCCGACGCTGACTTTATATATTCAGGTTTTGACTTTATATATTCCAGCGATGACTTTATATATTCAAGTTTTGACTTTATATATTCGGCAATGACTTTATATATTCAAGTTTTGACTTTATATATTCACAAAATCAATTTATTTGGCTGTTTGGCACCCCATAGTATGTGTGTGTGTATATATGTACACATGTATGTGTGTATATATATATATATATATATATATATATATATATATATATACACAGTGGTGTGAAAACTATTTGCCCCTTCCTGATTTCTTATTCTTTTGCATGTTTGTCACACAAAATGTTTCTGATCATCAAACACATTTAACCATTAGTCAAATATAACACAAGTAAACACAAAATGCAGTTTTTAAATGATGGTTTTATTATTTAGGGAGAAGAAAAATCCAAACCTACATGGCCCTGTGTGAAAAAGTAATTGCCCCTGAACCTAATAACTGGTTGGGCCACCCTTAGCAGCAATAACTGCAATCAAGCGTTTGCGATAACTTGCAATGAGTCTTTTACAGTGCTCTGGAGGAATTTTGGCCCACTCATCTTTGCAGAATTGTTATAATTCAGCTTTATTTGAGGGTTTTCTAGCATGAACCGCCTTTTTAAGGTCATGCCATAGCATCTCAATTGGATTCAGGTCAGGACTTTGACTAGGCCACTCCAAAGTCTTCATTTTGTTTTTCTTCAGCCATTCAGAGGTGGATTTGCTGGTGTGTTTTGGGTCATTGTCCTGTTGCAGCACCCAAGATCGCTTCAGCTTGAGTTAACGAACAGATGGCCGGACATTCTCCTTCAGGATTTTTTGGTAGACAGTAGAATTCATGGTTCCATCTATCACAGCAAGCCTTCCAGGTCCTGAAGCAGCAAAACAACCCCAGACCATCACACTACCACCACCATATTTTACTGTTGGTATGATGTTCTTTTCTGAAATGCTGTGTTCCTTTTACGCCAGATGTAACGGGACATTTGCCTTCCAAAAGTTCAACTTTTGTCTCATCAGTCCACAAGGTATTTTCCCAAAAGTCTTGGCAATCATTGAGATGTTTCTTAGCAAAATTGAGACGAGCCCTAATGTTCTTTTGCCTAACAGTGGTTCTGTGTCTTGGAAATCTGCCATGCAGGCCGTTTTTGCCCAGTCTCTTCTTATGGTGGAGTCGTGAACACTGACCTTAATTGAGGCAAGTGAGGCCTGCAGTTCTTTAGACGTTGTCCTGGGGTCTTTGTGACCTCTCGGATGAGTCGTCTCTGCGCTCTTGGGGTAATTTTGGTCGGCCGGCCACTCCTGGGAAGGTTCACCACTGTTCCATGTTTTTGCCATTTGTGGATAATGGCTCTCACTGTGGTTCGCTGGAGTCCCAAAGCTTTAGAAATGGCTTTATAACCTTTACCAGACTGATAGATCTCAATTACTTCTGTTCTCATTTGTTCCTGAATTTCTTTGGATCTTGGCATGATGTCTAGCTTTTGAGGTGCTTTTGGTCTACTTCTCTGTGTCAGGCAGCTCCTATTTAAGTGATTTCTTGATTGAAACAGGTGTGGCAGTAATCAGGCCTGGGGGTGGCTACGGGAATTGAACTCAGGTGTGATACACCACAGTTAGGTTATTTTTGAACAAGGGGGCAATTACTTTTTCACACAGGGCCATGTAGGTTTGGATTTTTTCTCCCTAAATAATAAAACCATCATTTAAAAACTGCATTTTGTGTTTACTTGTGTTATATTTGACTAATGGTTAAATGTGTTTGATGATCAGAAACATTTTGTGTGACAAACATGCAAAAGAATAAGAAATCAGGAAGGGGCAAATAGTTTTTCACACCACTGTGTATATATATATATATATATATATATATATATATATATATATATATTGTGGTCCCCGGCCGGACGCCAGGAGGACAGAGGAGGGCTTGTGCCTCCTCCAGACCGCGAGGGGGCGTCCGTCCTGGTTTTGTTGGGGACCACGGGTGGAGGGCTTGGAAGCCCAGCCCTGTAGGGGCCCGTGGCCACCGCCAGGCGGCGCCCCGATGCCGGTTTATCCCGTGTGGTCCCCGGCCGGGACGCCCAGGAGGACGAGAGGAGGGCTTGTGCCTCCTCCAGACCGCGAGGGGGCGTCCGTCCTGGTTCTGTTGGGAGCCACGGGTACAGGGCTTGGAAGCCCAGCCCTGTAGGGACCCGTGGCCACCGCCAGGCGGCGCCCCAGGGCCTAAGTATCCCGGGAGCCCGGCACTTCCGCCACACCAGGAAGTGCCGGGGAAGACTTATGTGGCGCCGGAGAGCTGCCAGGAGGACAGCCGACACTTCCGCCACGCTGGGGCGTGGCCAAGGAGCGGATACTGGGAACACCTGGGGCTCATCCGGGAGCATTATATAAGGGGCCGCCTCCCTCCAGTCAGGGGTGGAAGTCGGGAGGAAGTAGACGGAACTGGCGAGAGAGGACGGGAGGCGGCCAGGAAGGCAAAAGGACTGTGTGGCCTGGATTTGGGGAGATCGGTGCAAGAAGGAACTGGGGGTGCACATGAGAAAACTTTGCAAATATTGTATATAATAAATGGTGTGTGGTGACAATATGATGTCCGTCTGTCTGTGCCAGGGCCAGCGTTCACAATATATATATATATATATATATATATATATATATATATGCCAGCAACACTCATGACAATGACAAAACAATTACATTGTCAATCATGTTACGTTATTATTAAAATGTTTCCTTTTCTTTTTCTCTTCTGTTAAGCGCTGGTATTTTGCTATATATATATATATATATATATATATATATATATATATATATATATATACTAGTAAAATACCAAGGCTTCGCAGAAATGAGAAGTAGTGTGTTAAAGAAGTAATGAAAAACAAAAGGAAACATATACGCACACACACACACATGTAAACATATATACATACATATCTACATATATACATGCACACACACACACACATATATATATATATATATATATATATATATATATATATATATACCATACCATTTTTATTTGTTGAGCGCTTAAAAACACAGCATTACAACTGACTGAAGTGCTGTACAGTTAAAAAGAAGCAAGACTAAAAACAAAATATTAAACACAAACATTAAGAGAGAAATTAAAACAGAGATACTAAAACAGGCCAGAGGACCCAATAAAATAGGAAATAGGAAGAAACAAGTGGAAATGAGACAGGTTAAGAAGTAAAAGCCAATGTGAAGAAGTGTGTTTTTAGGCGTGATTTAAATGAGGCGACTGGGGTGGCTTTTCTAACCACTAAAGGTAGGGAGTTCCAGAGCCTGGGTGCACAGACGGAAAAAGCCCTTTCACCACAAGCTTTAAAACGTGCCTTGGGAACAGTTAGGAGCAACTGATCTGCAGATCTAAGAACACGAAGAGGATGTTGAGGAGCAAGACACTCAAATATGCAGGGGCTAGACCGTTTAGTGCCTTATAGGTTAAGAGGAGTATCTTAAAATCAATTCTGAATCTAACCGGCAGCCAGTGTAGGGTTTTTAAAATTGGTGTAATGTGTTGGCTTCTGCTGCTTCCAGTTAGAAGCCTTGCAGCGGCATTTTGAGCCAGTTGGAGTCTAGAAAGAGTGGCCTTACTGATACCATAGAGGCAGGAATTTGAGTAGTCGAGCCGGGATGTAATGAATGCATGAATTACTGATCCCAGGAGGTGGTTAGACAGAAGAGGCTTGAGTTTGGCGATTCGCCTAAGATGGAAAAAGTAGGATTTTACTGTGCTATTGACTTGAGCATCCATTTTCAGGACCGTATCCATTTTGATTCCAAGATTGGAGACAGAAGAAGTTACTGGAATGGGAAGAGAGTCGAGGCCAAGGGGTGGAGTCTGTTTGCAGTCGGGACTAAAAACAATGACCTCGGTTTTGAATCGTTCAGGTGAAGAAGTTTACAGCCAACCAGTCCTTAATGTCAGATAGGCAGTCGAGGAGAGGTTTGGTGGAGTCAGTTGGCTTGAGGGAGAAATAAATTTGGCAGTCGTCAGCATATAGGTGATATGAAATTGCATGTTTTCTAAAAATTGCACCTAAAGGCAGGATATAGATTGAAAAAAGTAGTGGCCCTAAAATGGAACCCTGGGGGACCCACATGGGAGTGGGACTGATTCAGATGAAAAATCGTCTAGCATGACTCTGAGAGTCCTGTTGCAGAAATATGACCTGAACCAGTCGAGGGCTAAGCCAGATACACCAGCCCAGGATTGAGTGGAGATCATGATGTCGTGGTCGATTGTGTCGAAGGCAGCAGATAAGTCGAGAAGAACCATAATCACGTGGAGTCCTGAGTCCAATGCCAAAAGGACGTCATTTAGGACACGTAAATGCAGTTTCTGTGCTGTGTTGGGGCCTAAAGCCTGACTGAAAAGGTCCATTACCTGATGGTCCTGTAGGTGATGAGTTAATTGCTCATAAACTACTTTTTCGAGTATTTTTGATAGGAAAGGTAGTTAGTAGATTGGACGAAGATTAGAGAGAACGGCAGGGTCAAGATCAGGTTTTTTCAAGATTGGTTGTACAACTGCATGTTTGAAAGCACGAGGAACTATAGCCGAGGATAGACTACTAGTTATGATCTTTAGAACATCGTATTGAATCGCAGGAAACGCATCTTTCAGCAGTCTGGATGGCACCACATCGTCCGGAGAGCCCGAAGGCTTCATTGAGGCGACGATTTTTTCCAGATGGGGGAGCGAAATGGGTTCAAAGCTGGTAAGGGAGCCATGTGCAGAAGCGGCTAAATCAACAGAGCCAGAAGAAGAAATGGAGATCTGGGATCTAATGTTCGTGACCTTATCCAGAAAAAATGTGAGGATCTGATTACAAAGAGCAGTGGAGGCAGAAGAGAAAACAGTTGCAGCTGGAGAGAGGACAGCATTTAGTGTTTTGTATAAGACATGTTGATTGCCACAGTTTTTTGAGATGATGTCAGCAAAAAACGGTTCCTTGCACCTCTGACTGCTCTCTGGTATTGGGACCATGCGTCTCTCACGCAGTCGAAGGTAACAGTGAGACCATCTTTCCTCCATTTACGTTCTAGCCGCCTACAGTTTTGCCTGATGGAGCGAGTTGGTTCATTTAGCCATGGGTCATGCTTGACTTTGGATTGTCTCCGTTTGAGTGAGGCTACAACATCCATCACAGAACAGCAGGAAGTGTAGAGGGTTTGCAATAAAACATCAGCATCCGTGGATTCACATGATGTGAAAATTGGTGTAAAAGCAACTGCAAAATCTTCAGCAGCAGAGGGGGGAATGACACGGGAGGGACGGGTGGTGGTGGATTTACCATGCTCAACAGAGACCAAATCCAGATTAAACAGAACAGGCGAGTGATCAGAAAAGCTGGGAGGCAGAATGTCCAAGTCACTGATTCTGAGACCGCGAGAAAGAACCAGGTCCAGTGTGTGAACCTGTCCATGTGTTGGTCCGTTCACTAGTTGAGAGAGACCAAAGGAGTCAATAATGTCCAGAAAGTCTTTTGCTAAAGGTTTAACGGGACAGCAAACATGGATATTAAAATCACCCAAACAAAGGAAGTGATCATATCTGCAGGTAATATCAGCTAGGAAAGCTGCAAACTCATCTAAAAAGTCCTTATTATATTTTGGGGAGCAATAGATGAGTGTGCACAGCAGCGGTGGAGAGCAGACTAGTTCAAACATACTGAGCTCAAAAGTTGAAGGGGAAAATGAAGGGAAGGGAAGGGCTGTTGCAGATAAAATCAGATTTAAATAAGGTCAATAAGCCCCCACCACGGCACTGCACTCTCAGCGTGTTGATATAGGAACATCCTGGGGGCAAAACTTCAGTGAGTGGAAGCGTCTTGCCCGGTAAAATCCAGGTTTCAGCGGTACATAAAAAATACAGGCCATTAGAAAGAAAAAAGTCTTTCAGGATGAAAGTTTTGTTCACGACCGATCTGGCATTTATCAGCGCGAAACGAACCGACTGGGACTACGTTAACAGAGACGCACCAGCCGTGGCGGCTGTCATTGTCATGATACGGCGTAAGTTGTTAAAGTTCACCCCACGGCGGCGGTGACGGAGCGAGGCAGGGAGGTACATGTAAGTGTTCGGCAAGGCAGCTGAAGCACTGCATTATGCGATCTGTAGTTTATTGTGTTACCAGCGCTTCATATCCCCGGACCATTAATAACAATAAAACAGTATATAAAATGATCTTGCGGGCCGGATTTAACTACACGCCGGGCCGGATGTGGCCCGTGGGCCTTGAATTTGACACATATGGACTAAATAGAACTTGAAAAGATATATTTTTCGAATGTGATCGCGCAATTCAGATCGAGTTGACGCGCACTACAGTACATCGAGCCCGCGTGCTATTGTGGTTTTGCCTACGTGCCTCAATAAGTTACCCTCCCCTTGCTCTTACTTTTTTACCGTTCATCTAATGAATACACTGAGTATGGCTTTACCAAAACAATTATTGATCGCGAATAAAGTATCCATTATTCATAAAGCTTCAATTGGTGATCTGTCTTTCTGCGTTAACCGCATATTTTTTCATACGTCTCAAACCAAGGGGATGCGAAGGTAAAATGAATAAAAATGCGTGCGTATATACTCAGTGCATCCCCTCTCGGGAATCGAACCTCGGACGTTGGGCTAGAGGCGAAGCCTCTACTATTAGCCACGGCGTGTGGTTTATCTATTTGAGCGTAGCAGTGTAATTCGGTTTTTGTTCAGCACTCTTTGGTACTGTTGCTTTTTGTCTGCAAACTGCGTCAGTTCACGTGAGCCACAGAATATGGTTTTATATGTCACTCGCTCGCTTCTAATTGTTTCGCTGCCTTCTTAATTATACAATGCATGTTTTCTTAAGCGCTTTTTGGAGCTCTTCCTGGTTTTCTACGCACTCGTGTAATTACATGGGAGGCGTGATGATGTCACACGAAACTCCGCCCCCACGGCTTTTGCGCTCAACTTCATTACAGTAAATGGAGAAAAGTAGCTTCTAGTTATGACCATTATGCGTAGAATTTCGAAATGAAACCTGCCCAACTTTTGTAAGGAAGCTGTAAGGAATGAGCCTGCCAAATTTCAGCCTTCTACCTCCACGGCAAGTTGGAGAATTAGTGATGAGTCGGTGAGTCAGTCAGTCAGTAAGGGCTTTGCCTTTTATTAGTATAGATATATATATACTGTATATATAGATATATACAGTATATATACATATACATATATATATATATATATATATATATAGATATGAGAACAACACTCATATCAATGACAAAACAATTACATTAACAATCATGTTATGTTATTTTTAAACTTTTTCCTTTTCTTTTTCATAACTTCTTTAACACACTACTTCTCCGCTGCAAAGCGCGGGTATTCTGCTAGTTACTATATATTTCTGTCACACAAAGTTATCAAAAATAAGCCTGAACTTGCCCTTATGATTTAATGTATTTTTTGCCAGGTGTTGGGTTAGGTTGAATTGTATTTTTACAAAGGTAATACAGTGATCCCTTGCTATATCGCGCTTCGACTTTCTGCTTCACTCCATCGCGGATTTTAAATGTAAGCACATCTAAATATATATCACGGATTTTTCGCTGGTTCACGGATTTCTGCGGACAATGGGTCTTTTAATTTATGGTACATGCTTCCTCAGTTTGTTTGCCCAGTTGATTTCATACAAGGGACGCTATTGGCGGATGGCTTAGAAGCTACCCAATCAGAGCATGTATTCCGTATTAACTAAAACTCCTCAATGATATATGATATGCTTCCCGCGCGGTTCTTGATTGTTTGTTTTTCTCTGTCTCTCTCACTCTCTCTGCCTGACGGAGGGGGTGTGAGCAGAGGGGCTGTTTGCTTAGAAGATACGGACGCTCCTCTAAAAAATGCTGCTTTATCGCGGTGCTTCGGCATACTTAAAAGCCCAAAAGCACGTATTGATGTTTTGACTGTTTGCTTTTCTCTCGCGCTCTCTCTCTCTCTCTCTTTTTCTGACTTTCTCTGCTCCTGACACGCATTCTTTGAAGAGGAAGATATGTTTGCATTCTTTTAATTGTGAGAAAGAACTGTCATCTCTGTCTTGTCATGGAGCACGGTTTAAACTTTTCACTAAAGGGTGTTATTTCATGTCTAGAGGGCTCTAATAATGTTAACAGTGTGGGAGAATTTATAAGGGCTTAAAATATATAAAAACTAGACATTAAGCCTGTTACAATAACGGGCGCTAGAACAGTAGTGCATAAACATTAGTAGTCTATATTAAAGCCTATATTAAATGGCAAGGGACGTTGAACTCATTCCGTTTCTTCTCTTAATTTTTTTTTGTCAAAAATATTTTTTGCAAGAAGCCTAAAGTAAAATAATAATAAAAATAAAATAGAAACGTATATGACAATATAGTAAGTATAATTAATATTGCCTTAGTGTAAAACTTTGTAACAATCTGTAATACACAATATCCGAAGAAGATATTTAGGAAACATTTTCTATTTTTTTTTTACCTCATGAAATTTTTCTATAAAATTTCATTACAGACAACATTTCTTGTAAATATTCTTTCTGAGTTTGGCAAGAGTTTGCCTTGTTCAGGACAATCTACAACCTTGACAACAACATCTGGAAAACTTCTAACTCTTGATAATGCAACATATAACTGACTGAGGCTGAATACTGGTTCTGGCAAGTAAATGCCAACTTTTTGTAAGGTTTGCTCTTCTGAGTCTCTTTTAGCATTTTTCTGACACTCATTTTCTTTTTTTACAATCGATCTATTTGCTCGTATTTTTCTTTGTCTTTCAGCCTTTCTTTTGTTGATGTTTACTTGTTGAGCTGACCGTTCTTCCAAGAGATGTTGCTTATATAGGATTTGATTGTCTGTCTTTTGTCCTTCTTGACGTGTGCTTTTTTATTTTGGGTGGCATGTTGTTAGTAGATATGTCTGTAATATTTTCTCTTACAGTAATCCTGGCTTGTATGTGGCTGTAATATGCTTCAGTGTATTGTGTGCCTTTAATTTTCTGTCACAACAGTGGGTAATCAGCAGAGTGTCCCCAGCAACTGATGTAATGTGTGGCGTGCAGTTAATAATCGTGACTGTGTCTTCTCCCCAGCAAGTACTGTGCAGTACCCCAGCAAGTATTTTAATCTGTGCTGGCGTGTAGCTGATTATTTTATGTGTGGCGTCTCCCCAGCAACGGATTTTATGTGCGTTGCCGCGAATACCTAATCAGCACTCTCCCCAGAAATGATGTCTTTTATTTGCTTATCATGCGCTGCCGTGACAAGGCCATTCGATTCCAGTGTGTGTGCGTCCAAGGTGCCGTGCGCATGGGCGGGGCACAGTGCAATGTGCGTCGCGGCCCCGCGCACTTCACTAGAAGACACACACACACACGGACACCTGGACCCACACAGGGATTTTATTAAAGAGGATAACCATACAAACATATGGTTTCTACTTCGCGGATTTTCATCTATCGCGGGGGTTGCGTTCCAGAACTCGAGGAGGGATTACTGTACAACGATTACATATAACTGGGCATGTACGGCCACATATTGTCTTCATTATGCCAGGACCCGTTGATGGTAAATTAGTGAAAACTAGAAAAATGTATCATTCTAGTATTATATAATGTAGCTGTTGGTTATTAAAGCAGTAGGTTATTGTTTGGAACCCATATAATTTTTCATAGGTTGACTGAATGGGATACAAGTCACAAACTAAGATGGCCGACCATCTTGCCCTGTATACTATTAATTGTTTGGAGATTAGCACTGATAACCATGACGTTATATACTGCAGTTTTAGGTGTGAAAAAATACACTAGTACTCTGCTAAATATTTATAATAAATTTACTTTTGTTGAACCAGTTTGTCTTAAGGTGTTTGTAAAGCAATCAAATACATTAGTGCCTAGGAATAGAAATTCAGTGGGAAATTTTTGCATGTAGATTTGTTTTTCTATTTTATCATGCAATCAGTTTAAAATGGAACAGTGCTCTAAATAATTTTTTCTCATAGTAGCTGATTCTAACCACTTTATGCTTAGTTTTGGGGCTTTTTGATGATGGAGAGTTACATCTCTATTTTGCATCTTGGCTGTCTTTTCATCAGTGTTAATTTGTTTTCTTTTGTGTGGTTACCCCCCCACCGTTAAATAGTTCACCATTCCACCATTTTTTTTTATTTTTTTATTTTCTGACAAGTGGTTTCATTTTTTGGACCACAGCTATTAGGAATGTGGCTTCAGTAGGTATGTGCTGATTGCATTGCAAACACAACAGTGTAAAAGCTATCATTTAAGGATAAGCATGATCTGAGATTTGAAGATATTCTAAGAGTATTGTCACATTTGTCAGTGACATTTTTTGGTTGTGAAAATTTCAACATTTCCTTTAGACTTTGAACATTTACATAACACAATCCAAGAATTTTGACTGAGTAATGTGTATTTATATTGTTATTTACAAAATAATTTTGAGGATAAAGTCAAATGAAAATTTTGGTATTGTAATATTATTAGTAAATGACCTTTGTTGTATTTACTTTATTTGGCTGTTTGTTTCAGGAACATGCTGCTTAGGTTCACTATACAGGCCTCTCTCACTTTGATTATTCAAAATTATACTGTATTAAGCTGAAAAAATATTCAGTGGTATAATCTCTCTCTATATAAAATCCAATGTCTGTATGTATGTCTGCTTTTCATGAGTGAACTACTTAACTGATTTAGTTCGGGCTTTTGTGTATAATTTTCTTCAACATTCCGGTTGATTTTGCGACTTCTTTCATCACGCTAAGTATCATAGTTCGCTTGCGGTATCAATTTATTTGTGCAATTCTGAGAGAGATGCAGTGGGCCGAGGGGAGGGGTCGGAGCCCTCCCTCCCTCACTTAGCTAGCAAACAAGAAAACTACTTAACGAATTGAGATTGGGTATTTTTTTCTGAAATTTGCTTGATCATTCCTGTTGATTTTGAAACTTCTCTCATCATGCTAAGAAACATAGTTCACTTGTAGGAGCGATATATTTGCGCTAAACCGAAACAGAGGCTGCGGGCCAAGGAGAGGGGGAAGCAAGACATCAGGAGTGGGGAGTCGGTCTACCTCTGCATTTTGGAGTGTAACTTGCCTCTGTTTAGCTAGTGATACCTTTTTGTTTATTGATTTTTAAAGTTTGTCCTGTTTCACGACTACGTAGGCAAAGCTGCGGGGGAATAGATAGTACAAAAATAACATTTTTCAGTCATCTTCATTGCTGGTTTGCGTGTCATCAGTTAGCCATGCTTGCTGTGTTGACCATGTTATTTGTCTTTCAAAACACCTAAATACAATTATATAAGCTGATTTATACTTTTGAAATTCTGTTGATAATATCAAAGGTGAAGTAGGATGTTGGTATTGGGATATAGATCATGTATGGTGGCTGAAAGTCTAACATTTTGGGTATTGTGGTGCTCTGTTTTATTATCGTAAGGCTCTATCGGGTACCAGGTTTGGCCTTTACGAGAACCTAAGAATTTTATCAAAAATGCATTATAGTGTAATCAGCTCAATTGAGATTAATTGTTAGGTGTACAAAATACAATGAAGCTCTGCTTGGCAAGAATCTCATTCTGTAGGCAAACTGTAGTCATCATTTAGGAGAAAATAATCATCATTTTAGTGCTTTTTGTTGTTAAAAGCCATGGCAGAGTGTATCTGCTAAAGAAACAGAATTTCAGAAGCAGAAGTAGGATGATAAACACAATAAAGCTTAGCAGAGAAGCTGTTGTCATTACTCCACCCACTATGGTTGCCATGAGCAAGAAAATAGGTTTAGGTTTAAGTAGACTTTATTATCCCTAAGGGAAATTTGTTTGCAGCAGGAAAGTACAAAAACAGAAGACATTGTTACATTTGACAACTAATGTTATTGCATAGACACACTATCACACACATCAATACAAAGAAGAGCAGTTACTTTCAACAGTACACAAAATAATAATGCAGAATTTAACATTTAGCAGCATCCTAACAAGTAGCAGAATTTATAATGCTTATAGCTCTAGGAATAAAAGAGTTCTTAAATCTTTTGCTCTTTACCTTTAGAAACCTAAATCTGCAGCATGATGGCAACAGCTGGAATTTAGAGCAAAGAGGATGGGTACTGTCTGACAGAACTGAGTTGGCTTTCTTTCTAACCTGTTTGCAATACATTTCAGTGATAGAGGTCTGGTGTGAACCAATAATTTTACTGCACATTATTATAATATTGTTAAGGTGATTTATATTCTTATTGCTGAGGTTGCAAAACCAACAGATACAATTAAATGTAACAATGGATTCAATAAAGGACTCATAAAAAATAATGTGTAGTTATGGTTTTGTCTGCATTAAAATAGTTGCATATCCTAAGAAAGTAAAGTCATGACTGCCCTTTTTTTTACAGATTTGCACTATGTTAAGATCAAAGTTTAGTTTGTTATTAATGATTGTTCCCAGATATTTGTATTGGTCTACGATCCACACTGTCTTCCCCTTTAAGGAGAGCACCTGGAAACTACAACCATATCTTTTGTCTTAGACATATTAAATTGTAAATTAGGGTGATCACACTATTGTACAAACTCATTGACAATAGGTCTATGGCTGTCTTCCTTATCTTGTAGAAGACTCACAATGACAGTCATCTGCAAATTTCAGGATATGTCTATCCTTGTGTAAACTGCTGTAATCATTTGTATACAGGATAAACAAAAACTGGGGATAAACAGCAGCCTTGCAGAGCGCCCACAAGATGTACTTAGGCTATCAGAGAAATGGCCATAGACACTCACTCACTCTCTGTGTTCGGTTTGTTAAAGAATCCACCCCACTAAGTTAGGGTCCAAACAGAATTGATCAATCAGTTTCTCAACTAAAATGTGGGTTTGGATTATGTTAAAAGCTGATGAAAAGTCTTTAAACAGCAATCTTGCATAGTTTTTTGATCCTTCCAAGTGCTCATACAATAAATTCCAAAGTGGTGTTGTGGCATCCTCCACACCCTTTTTTGCTCTGTATGCAAATTGGTAAGGATCCAGAAGAGCTTCAGTTTTGTTAAGTAGTTGTTTCTTAATTAACTTCTCAAAGGATTTCCTGATATGAGAAATTTAACACCACTGGTCCTAAGTCACTTAGTGCTTTGGGGTGTGCAGTTTTTGTCAATGGAATAACAATTGCCTGTTTCCATAAACTGGGTACTTTCTGTAAATCCAAGGACATTTCAAATATGGAGTGGAATTTTGGAGAGAATTCCTCTCCACAGTAATGAAGCAGACAGCCACTTATTCTGTCTGGGCCTGAACTTATTTTGATTTTTGTTTGATTAAGGACCTTTCTGATATCATTTTGGTTAAAGAAGGGCTGACTCTTGGCTCTAGTCCTCAGTCTGTTCTTTTGCTGGCTTACTTCTGAAGCAAAATCCTGGGTTTCACATCTTGAATAGAACTCATTCAAGTTTTGCGCCAGCTGATAGTCAGTTTTGACCCCTGCCAGTTCAACTTGATTATTGATTTTTGTGTAAATGCCATCCATCGTCTTCATGCCACTCCATAATGAGCCCAGGTTATCAGACTGCAGTTCATTTTTTTGGCCTGTCCTTATACTTCAGCTTTGCTTGCTTTATTTCACGTTTCACCTCCTTCTGTAATTCCTTCAGTTCCATTAATGTTCCTTGTTGAAATGCTCTATTTTTTTGTGTATCATTTGCATTAGATCAATGACAGTCCACAGTTTGCTTTTGCGTATAGCACCAATAGTCTGTTGTAATGTTCCAGTCTGCGGCCTCTGATACTGATTTTCACTACAAAAGACTAGGATCGGTGATCAGTAATATTTTCAATGGCTACTTTTCCAAGCTTTACAGTAATTTAGGTGTAGTGCTCCTTTACAAAAGGTACGCTGTGGGTGTTTATTTCCTGTCAACTTCCTGTAAACAGAGAACAGTAAGTTAAGACTTTACCCAAGAGAGATAAGGCCCGGAATGTTGGCCTTCTACTCCACAAAGAAAGTGGAAAAAGGACTTGGAGGAGTCGTCCCATGCAATTATACAAATAGCAAAGCTACTTTAATAAATCAGAACTTTTCATTTTGTCCTTTAATTAAAATGGGCATTGCTTGCCTGATTTTGAATGATTAACGAGCTTATGTTTGGTACAGGAGCTCACACTTTCAAATGGAATAAGAAAAGAAGAAGAAGAATTAGTGAACAAATAGGACTTTTAGCTTAAAAACAACATTTGTCTATTTTACTTGTAAACTTGTTAAGCATGTTAGTAGCCTTGTATCGTCTTGATAAACATTTTATGAATATTTGATAGACTTTCTGAAGGGTTTGTACTTTGTTCATTATTTGCTTGTGTGTGTGTCATACAGTATGAATTTTGGTAAGAAATAAATATTGCATAATTAATGTGATAATCCATATTTATAATTACACATCAAGAATTAGAAATGTCTAGCTGGTACACTGTGTTTAGAAAAAAAAAGGCAAAAATATGTTTCATTGCCAGTATTGATTAATTGAGTCGTTATGTGAAAATATATTTTTTTGTTCGACAAATAGTGAAATCTACTTTTTATGTACATCACAGAAAAAATGAAACAATATATCAGCTTATAATTATGAGAATCACTTTATTTTCTTTTGTGCAATAAGAATTATGGATAAATATTTTCTGTACATATTTTATTAGTTAAACACTATGGTTGAAGATGAGAGCTAAAGCAGAACGATAATTGTGTCAAAGCTCCTAACGGCTCTAGTGTTGAATGAAGTCTTCAGAACTGTACCTGCCATCTCTATATAAAGTAATAAAGTACCTGTATTTTCTTTGGAAATCTTGACATACGAGGTGTGGCAGAAAAGTAATGAGACTGATTTTTTATTTACCCAAGTTTTTATTTTTTTCAAACATCAATGTTATCCCCTTCAAAGTAGTTCCCCTGGGCAGCTACACACCGATGGAGACGTTGTTCCCACTGTTGGTAGCAGCACTGGAAGTCTTCAACCGGTATGGTCTTCAGCATGTCCGTTACACTCTTTTGGATGTTTTCTAAAGTCCCGAAATGACGTCCTATGAGGACATTTTTCAGTTTAGGAAAAAGAAAAAGTCACACGGACTGAGGTCAGGTGAATAAGGGGGCTGGGGAACCACAGGAATGCCTTTTGAGGTCAAAAATTCTGTTATGGAGAGGGCAGTGTGACATGGGGCGTTGTCATGATGGAGCATCCATTTGTCTGCAATGTCTGGTCTCACGTGAATGACCCTTTTTCTGAGCCTTTCAAGGACGTCTTTATAAAAAACTTGGTTGACAGTTTGTCCTGGAGGAACAAATTCTTTGTGGACGATTCCCCTTTTGTCAAAAAAACAAATCAGCATTGATTTGATCTTCAATTTGCTCATTCGAGCTTTCTTTGGTTGAGGAGAGTTTGCAGTGTGCCACTCCTAACTTTGCCTCTTGGTCTCAGGATCGTATTCAAAAATCCATGATTCATTGATCACACGACTAAAGAAATCTTGCTCATTAGCGATTCTGTCAAGAAGATCAAGACACTTGTTTTTTCGATTGTCCTTCTGCTCAATTGTGAGGTTTTTCGGCACCATTTTTGCACAGACCTTTCGCATGTGCAAATGTTCAGTCATAATTTGATGAACGGTAAATCTGTTCAAATTTAATTGTTCACTCAACATTCTTAATGTTAAACGACGGTCTGATCTCACAAGAGTGTTCACACGTTCGATGTTTTCATTGGTTTTCGAAGTTGAAGGCCTCCCTGAACGGTGTTCATCTTCAACATGTTTTCTGCCTTCCAAAAATGATTTGTGCCAGCGAAAAACTTGAGCTTGGGATAAAGAATGTTCCCCATAGGCCTGTTTTAACTTTTCAAACGTCACACTTGCCGATTCTCCAAGCTTAACACAAAATTTAATGGCACAACGTTGCTCCAAATTCCGCTGTTCCATTTTGCGTGACGCACAACCAAATACACAACTTCGCTAATAGCAGTCACAAAAATCATGTAGTTGACGGAAGGAGTTGAAACTCGCACTGAGCTATGGGAGTGTACTGATACACGTGCTCTATCAAGGACAACAGCGCAGCGTTGCCAGATCGCTTGCAGTGTTGCCAGTCTCATTACTTTTCTGCCACACCTCGTATCTTCCTGTCTCTCGTGCAACTCTGTGACCCAAACTTGACAATACCCATATAAAAAAACACTACTTCTTAAACTGCAAAAAATATTTTATTTGAAAATGAGACATTCGATGCAACTTTTTTTTTTTTTAGATTTACAGTATGAAAAGACAGTATGAAAACAAGGCATTAGATTTTACTTTTTGTTAGAAATACAGGTGTAAAAAAACAATAAAAACGAGACATAAGATGTAACTTTTTTATAGAAATACAGGTATGAATGCAGAATAAAAACTTATAGAAATACATGTATGAACACTGAATGAAAACAAGATGTTAGATGTAACATTTTTTAAATAGAAATATATGATTTGAAAATACAGAATGAAAGTGAGATATTAGATGAAGAAGAAAGCGCAATTCCGAATGCTTTCACCGTGTCATTTTTCTTTTTTCTGGATTAGACTTTTTCTAGGATTGTTAATTTTTCTTTCAGCATAAACTGATGTAGTTTCCCACGTTCTTCTGTTCACCTCAAAGAAAACTTTGAGAACCACTATGAAACTTGAACAGTACAGTATCCGCACATGACACAACTACCCACATGAACGCTAGATGGAGCACCTATTCAGAATTCGTCTATGTGTAATGATTTTGCACCTAAACTCTTGCTGAGACTGCCTGAGACCAGAAATTTTGCAACAGACTGTCTCTTTCTTTGAGACAGCCTGTTGTAGGGTTCCCGAGACTCGGCACAAAAAGTATGTAGGTGCAATATTAAATAATTTTCTTTCGTCACATTTTTCATCTTTGGTGGCCATATTTGCTCACAAAAACATTTTGTTAAAAATAAATTTATTTTGTTACTTCAGTATTCGCTATTACACGGTTTAAATTGTATACTATGATTGTGGAGAAATAACTTAGACATGAATTTAGAGTTTGCTTTTTTTAAGCATTGAATTATGCTTTTTTTTTTTAGCATTAACATCATTATGCATTTTGGTTTGCACATTACATGTTGCATTATTAGATATGCCTCATACTTCAAATATGAGCAGAGCTAGACATATGTCTGGCTAAGAAACTCTTAACTTATTGCTTTATTTTTAAGTTTACCTATAAACTAGCCAAACATACAGAGATGGCCAGACTGTTTCAAAATTGCTTTAACTTTTACTTTTATGATCCCTGCCTGGCCATGATTTACACCTGCTCTCAGCAACCCTAAACTGGTTAGACAAGTTTGAAAATTGACGGATTGTTGATTGGACAACTGTAACCCTGTACATTATATTCATAGAATGAAGGATAATTTAATATTGTTTGCTACTCACTCAAGATAAGTAATCTGTTGATACAGTGCATCCGGAAAGTATTCACAGCGCATCACATTTTCCACATTTTGTTATGTTGCAGCCTTATTCCAAAATGGATTAAATTCATTTTTTTCCTCAGAATTCTACACACCATAATGACAACGTGAAAAAAGTTTACTTTATCAAACTCTATCAAAGGCTGCACTCAAGTCAAGAAGAACTAGAATAACGGCCATCCCAGAATCTGTGGTTATCAGTAAGTCATTGACTACCTTAAGTAAAGCAGTTTCAGTCCTATGGAGGGCTCTGAATCCAGATTGAAAAGGCACAAGCAGGTTAAGTAAATTTAAATAATCATTGAGTTGAGCAGCGACAACCTTTTCTTAGTCATACATGGAAGATTAAAAATTGGGTGGTAAAATTTTAGCTGTAAGGGATCTAAGCCAGGTTTTTTTAAAACGGGGGTTACAGCAGCAGTTTTTAAATCACTTGGAACAACACGGTGTGGAAACTACAGTTGATAAAGTGAGAAATGGGGGCAGAAAGTTTGTCAGTGCAAGCCTTAATCAGTAAAGTAGGTGCAGGATCGAGGTGGCAGGTAGATTGATTTAATTTAGATATTACTTCAGCAATATAAGTTGGTGTAGTGGGGTGAAATTTAGATAAACTTGATTTAGAAGTATGATCAGTTGACAGATATGAGCAATGATTAGTAGGGAAACTTTGATATATGGTCATAATTTTTGACTGAAAATAGTCAAAAAATAGGTTGCAGTGCTCAGCAGAGAAATACAGAGTTTTACCAGCTTGTTGGCAGAGTCTGTTAACTGTATTAAAAAGTACCAAAGTCAATAAGAGTGGAATAGTACTTTAAACGTGCAGCCGATAAGGCACATCTGTATTCCTTCAGGTGTTCGGTGTAAGCCAGGGTGTGAACAGCCAGACCAGTCTTCTTCTAGAGCCTTTCCAAGCGGTGACCAGATTGTTTCATGGTACGCAATTCTGCTGTAAACCATGGAGATGACTGGGTAGTAGGAACATTCAAGGATTTACTAGGTGCATAACGATCCAAAATTTGTGACAATGTGGAATTATATAGAGACTACCAAAATACCCGCGCTTCGCAGCGGAGAAGTAGTATGTTAAAGTAATGAAAAATTAAAGGAAACATTTTGAAAATAACGTAACATGATTATCAATGTAATTGTTTTGTCACTGTTATGAGTGTTGCTGTCATATATACATACATACATACACACACATTATATATACAGTATATATATATATTTCTATATATATATAATCTATACTAATAAAAGGCAAAGCACTCACTCACTCACTAACTCATCACTAATTCTCCAACTTCCCGTGTGGGTGGAAGGCTGAAATTTGGCAGGTTCATTCCTTACAGCTTCCTTACAAAAGTTGGGCAGGTTTTATATCAAAATTCTACGCGTAATGGTCATAACTGGAAGCTGTTTTCTCCATTTACTGTAATGGAGATGAGCTTCAACGCCATGGGGCGGAGTTTAGTGTGACATCATCACGCCTCCCACGTAATCACGCAGTACATAGAAAACCAGGAAGACCTCAAAAAAGCGCTGAAGAAAACATGCATTATATAATTGAGAAGGCAGCGAAACAATAAGAAGCGGCGAGTGACATATACAACCATATTCATGAGTTCTGCTACTTGGAAACAAAGCACGATGTAAACCTACACTTTAAATTAAGTTCATAGACAGGCTGCGCTGGCGTTTGTAATTTAGTGCCTGCCCATATAAGGCCGTCCGTCAGCGGCAATCCAATAGCAAACTGCCACTAAATATTCACGGGTGAAGGACTGTGCTTATGGAGAGGAAGATGAGATGGTCAGGGTGGTGTTTGACACAAACTCAGCGAAACTGCGAGAGAAAGTTTTAAGTGCCAGGACTAAGGTAACATTAAATACAGCCATGGACATAGCACGAGATGGCACCAGCACAGCTGGGAACCTTCGATGCATGTACACCGAGCGGCTCACGTGAACTGACGCAGTGCACAGATAAAAAGCAACAGTTCCAAAGAGCGCTGAACAAAACCGAATTACACAATTGAAAAGGCAGCAAAAAATATGAAGCGTCTGATACATACAAGCATATTCATAAATCCAACTACTGCGGAAACAAAGCACACGTTGGAAAAAGTCAATGTCCCGCTAAAGGAAGACAGTGTAAAAAACCTGCATGCAGTGTGTCAGGTCTCAGATAAAGAAGAAGACGAGCTGTTTATTGATGCAGTAAGAAACGAATCGATGAATGAAACCTGTCATCTTTACAGCGATTGACAAACACGGAATGTAACTTGAACACAACACATCCTACAAATACGAACCTGATTGAAAGAAATAATGATAATCAAATCCTTGATGACAGCAACACTCAGTAACACTCACAAAACAAATACTGTATATTGACAGTCATGTTACGTTATTTTTAAAATGTTCCCTTTTCTTTTCTAGCTTTTTAACACACTACTTCTCGCTGCGATCGCGGGTATATATATATGTATATATATATATCCCGATCTACATACTCGAATAATGGATACTTTATTCGCCATCAATGATTGTTTTGGTAAAGCCATACTCAGTGTATTCATTAGATGAGCGGTAAAAAGTAAGAGAGGGAGGATGACTTATTGAGGCATGCAGGCTGTAGTCTTGCGTCAACTCTATCTGAATTGCGCGATCACATTTGAAAAAATATATCTTTTCAAGTTCTATTTAGTCCATATGTGTCAAACTCAAGGGCCACGGGCCACATCCGCCCGCGTGTAATTATATCCGCCCGAGATCATTTTATATACTGTATTATTGTTATTAAAGCCGGGTATATGAAGCGCTGGTAACACAATAAACTACAGATCCCATAATGCAGCGCTTCAGCTGCCTTGCGAACACTTACGCGTTAATCAAGTCTACCTTATGATGCTGCAAGTTATTGCGAAGCTAGCTCACACGATGCTGAAGAGAAAAGTTGATTCTGAAAATAGAGACTTTAAAAGCCGATGGGAGGCTGAGTATATGTTTACTGAACCCGTGTGTCTCATTTGTGGAGCTAATGTGGCTGTAATTACAGAATTTAATCTAAGACGGCACTATGAGACAAAACATCAGGGTAACCTGAATGCAATGCAGAAGATACAGAAAGCAGAATAATTAAATAAGAATCTGACACTTCAGCGGACGTATTTACCCGTGCACAATCACAAAGTGATTTCAAGTGAAGCTGCTTTTATGGGAGACACAAATGCACCAGTGCAATTTGCCCCACTTTCCCTGTTGCCAAGTAATGTTAAACCAAGTCGTCACTACGGTGTTCCCAAATCGCACTTTGCTGATAAACTGGCGCGCACTGAGTTTGCACGGCGCTTTGGTGACTTTGAAGAACAAAAAAAGTCTGTCTACATGCGGCTCGAACCTTGTGCATGTTTGGTAGCACATATCTGTGTGAGAAGCTCTTCTCAGTGATAAAGACTAACAAAACAGCACACAGGAGTCGCCTCACTGATGAGCACCTGCAATCCATCCTGAGAATCTCCACAACACAGAACCTCACACCAAACAGAAACGAACTTGTTGCCAAAAAAAAGATGCCAGGCGTCCAGCTCTAAAATGACATATGAGCAAAGACAACTGAATGATTTGATTTGTTATTGCTGAAAGGAACACATTTTATTTATATTTCCAGGTTTTGTTATGCAGCATGTTCATATTTGAATTTGTATAATTTTGACAGGATATATTTTTATGGAGAGCAAAATCTTTTGGGATATTTAAAATCTAAGTTTATTTTTTATATAAAATTACATAAGAGTAAAGAAATTTTAATGTTTGTTCTTTTAATGTTTACTTTATTTCTAAATTGTATAATTTAGACAGGATATATTTTTATGGAGAGCAAAATATTATAAGTTGTTTAAGGTTTGAGTTGATTTATTCAGAATAATATTCCTGTCTGTTTTACCATTCCTACCAAAGATATTTCTGTCGACTAAATAAAAATTCCTTCTATTTAAAATTTAAATAGAACTTGAACAAATACGATAGTTCATAATATCCACGCAGACTTGCACGTAAGAGCGGGAGTTATCCGTTTTAACAAGCAGCGTATTGCACTGATCTGAAATAGCTGTGTGTGTATATATGTAGATATGTATGTATATGTATATATATGTTTATATATGTGTGTGTGTATTTATGTATATATATATGTATTTGTGTGTGTATGTATGTGTGTGTGTGTATATGTATGTGTATATATGTAGATATATATATGTATGTATATATGTGTATATGTATAGATATGTATATATATATATATGTTTATGTGTGTGTGTGTAAATATATATATATATATATATATATATATGACAACAACACTCATCACTCACAACAGTGACAAAACAATTACATTGACAATCATGTTACGTTATTTTCAAAATGTTTCCTTTTCTTTTCATTGCTTCTTTAACACACTACTTCTCATTTCTCAAGCTTGGTATTTTGCTAGTATCTATATATATATATATACACACATACATACTATACATACATACACACACACATTATATATATCTATATCTATATCTATCTATCTGTATATCTATATATCTATATATATATATATATATATATATATATATATATATATATATACATATATACATACACACACATTATATCTATCTATCTCTCTCTCTCTCTCTCCACACACATTATATCTATATATATATATATATATATATATATATATCAAAATACCCGCGCTTCGCAGTGGCGAAGTACTGCCTTAAAAGTTTTATTAATAAGAAAATTAAACCATTTTAAACTGAGGGAAAATATACCAATAATTATTTGTTGTTTGATCTCTTTGTATACCACATTGTGAGTTCGGCCCTCCGGTTGTAATATGACCAAGCTGTGCGCTGAGCTTACTCTTGAGCATGCAACGTACAGTTGGCCATGTGAACAGTAATCTTGTTTCAAATCTCACAGCTGGGATTGCTGCTGTCATAATCGGTTTGAGTTTCATGGTTTGTTTCAATTACGACAGTATTTTCAGAACTTGTGTTGAAGTGACATTCGGCATCTGTCAAGCGTTGTAAATATACAACCAGTTTCATCGATAACTTCACATCCAGCTTTTGAGACTTTAAACATTCATAATCATCAAATTGTCCACTACTGAAATCGTCACCTGTGAATCTAAGATGTTTAAGAGGCATTGGCGGTTGTCCAAAGGTGTAAAATATTTGGCCATTTCAGTACACTTGAAAGCGACAACCGAACAATTCAGCGGCAGCCATCAACTCACATGCAGAACCATAGGTGAAGGGCTTAAGTATTTCACTCTTCTAGTGCTCCTGTGTAGTATAATTATCTCCTGTACCGTCATCAGTCCACACCTTGAACCTGTCCCAGTCATTCAATACATAAGACACAATGTTTCTCCAGATATCAAGAGTGAGCCTGATATGGCCGTGCAATATGTAACACAGAGAATGGAAAAAATAGGTGCCATATCCGGGCATGGAAACCACTCAGTAAGTGACAGTTCTTTGATCAATGGTGATCACCTCGATAGACATGTTAATGCGGGTACAGTTGGAATGATAAAGGAAATGGGTACCTGAACAATGTAAAGTAAGTCTAAAATACCTACACAATAAATATAATCATAATAAATGAACAATAAAACAGTGGAGAAGCCGTGGATTAAATAAAAAGGCTGTAGTTATCAGCAGGGAGACGTGAATCCTGTGGCGAAGCAAGGAAAGGAATGAAGAGACTGGAGCGACGGACGGCCTTATATAGGCAGGCAGCAAACAACGTGGGAGACGTTGAGATGGGGGACCGAACGCCGCCTCACACGGTGACCGAGCTGCAGGCTATGGACGTATATATGTATGTAAGTAGGATTCAGTTAGCGTTGGGAACCCGCGTACCAAATTTCTTGAAGATGGGCCTATAAGTAACAAAGACTGTTGAAAAGTTCAATATGGCGGCCGACAGTGGCATCATACCACTGAAGTAAGTACCAAATTTTAGCCTTCTAACTAAAGTTAGAAAGTTCAACATGGCGGACGTTGTTGACCGTTATGACCGTTAGGCGTAGAATTTCGAAATGAAACCTGCTTAACTTTTGTAAGTTAGCCGTAAGGAATGAGCCTTCCAAATTTCAGCCTTCTACCTACACGGGAAGTTGGAGAATTAGTGACATTGGAAAGTTCAATATGGCGGCTGACAGTGTCGTCATACCATCGAAATAATTACGTACATCGGTTTCGGTTAGCGCAGGGTAGCTGCCTACCAAATTTCGTGAAGATGGGGCCATAAATAAGAAAGTTCAACATGGCGGACGTTGTCGACCGTTATGACTGTTACGCGTAGAATTTCGAAATAACACGTGCTTAACTTTTGTAAGTAAGCTGTAAGGAATAAGCCTGCCAAATTTCAGCCTTCTACCTACACGGGAAGTTGGAGAATTAGTGATGAGTCCGTGAGTCAGTCAGTCAGTCAGTGAGGGCTTTGCCTTTTATTAGTATAGATAAAATCTGTATAGGGCAAGACAACCTAGAGACATTGTGGAGACAGGAAGCACCAACAGACATAGAGAGGGATAACTGATCAATGTTCTTGATATTACGATAGGTTATTTTTGATTTTAGACTTATTTTAGGGATGGGATAAGTGAAGCTAAATTCAATCAGCTTATGATGGGAGATACCAATAACATTACCGGATGTACAGACATTCTGCAGACCAGTGGAACATACAAGATCCAGAATATGGCCCTTAGCATGGGTTGAAAAACCAACATGCTGCACAAAACTGAAACAATCTAGTACTGAACGTAGCTCATAAGCAGATGGACAGTCAGAATCCACATGAATATTAATGTCACCAAGTAAAATAACAGCAGCAGACATGCCACAGACAAGAGTGAGTATTTCATAAAGTTCAGATAAAAAATCCAGCTGAAGCTTAGGAGGTCTGTAGATTAATACAGTGTGCAGTGAAGCCTTCCCAGTGATTTTAACAACTAGGTATTGAAAGGACATAACGTTGTGAAAATCATCAGTGGTTGCTTTAAGACAATCACGCTGAACCACCGCCAATTCACCACCTTGGCACTTCAGACAGGGTTTAGACAGGTAACTGTAACCAGCGGGGGTAAGCAGATTTAGTTGTAAGTAATCACCTGGATTTTGCCACGTTTCTACAAGGAACAACATGTCCAGTTTTTTAGAAGTTGATAAGTCGTTAAGGAAAGTAGTTTTATTAGTTACTGATATGCAGTTAAGGAGTGCAGAGTGGACAGTTACGTTAGATTGTAATCCTTCGTTACTCCAGTCCAGCATTTGCGGCAGGTGTCTCAGCCAATTCGTCTGCCTACTCCATAGTCTTGCGGATTGTCTTTTTGAAAAAACAGGTCTAACAGACCAAATCTTGGCAATAGTGTCGGCGGATGTAGAGGTGGTATTAAAATGACGCCAAGAGGAGCTGTGTAAATACTGCGGACGAGCAATGCCAAGCTCCATGCATAAACCCTAAGTCACCGTATCTAGTCTAGAGTGCATACGGTAAGTGCATAATTGTGTTGTAGAGTAGATAATCATCTTCAGAAAAAGCAGTAACAGCTACCACCACGTTAGCCAGAACCCATAAACTAACTCCAATTGAGCAGAAACAAAGTCAGCTAAGAAAGTCTTAATCCTAGTCAACTAAGAAAATAAAGACTTAATCACCAAACTTGCTGACTTAGGGAGAGTACAGGGGAGAGGGCTTGTGGAATACAGGAAGTGAGCGGAATAAAACTTTACAAAGGGAGCAGTATGAATCCCAGTGAGAGACCGTCAATAAAACATAAAAAACACGAGCAAGGCAGAGGATGTGGTAACAGCAACAAAAGCAAAACAGAGCA
Source organism: Polypterus senegalus (assembly GCF_016835505.1). Lineage (NCBI taxonomy): Eukaryota > Metazoa > Chordata > Cladistia > Polypteriformes > Polypteridae > Polypterus > Polypterus senegalus. The sequence goes on along the minus strand of NC_053161.1, from coordinate 123,409,971 downwards.
AAAAGACACCGGTGAGAAGCGGCAGCCAGATCGTGCACAGCGTACTCTCATCCAGAACCGGATGCCATTAATTGTGTGTCTGGTTTGTTAATAAACAGTGTGTGTTTTATACATTTGGAGTCTGTCTTTCTGTACCAAAGCTGATCTTTCACAGTATTTTCCTTATAAACTGCACAGTGATGAGCTGTTCAAGACAGGTACAGCAAAAAAAAAAATCGCCAAGACTCACCAACATACTGACTTTATAACAAAATGTTAAATCACTGTAATGCAGAACATTCTTCATTTTCATTCTTCATATTCTTCAATAGCTGTAATGGCAAAACTGACCACTGTGTAATAGACTATAGAAAGAATCTATTCATTTGTTCATTTGAGCAGCAGATATAGTAGTAGAACAAAACAGCTGACTTCTTTATGGGATCTGGTGATTGCTCATCTACTATATGTCATGCAACATTAATAATATTTTTTGTCAGGCATCAAAATTGCTGGTTTTATCCTATAATGTAATTATTTCATGATTAAAGGGTTTTTATGTTAATTATATCATTATATGTTTATTGTTGCATATTTGGGGGGAAGGATGTCTTGATAAGGGTTATATTAACTAATGTTTGTTAGTTGCTTAAAAATAAGTTTCAGTCTGAAAAGTATAAGTACAACATATTGGTATTGACTAAAACCATTAAAGGGTTTTTAATTACACCTCCCACTCAAAGATGCAAATATGCTACTCTCTGAGATGGCATATCTGCAATACATACTTAGGATTTTGAGGAATATGAGCAGTGGATTGTGGATTTACTGCTACAGCTTACATAGCCAGCTTTCAATCACAATGCTTCTAGTGACTGATCTCACTGGGCTACTTCAGGTTACATTCAGTGAAACGTACACAGGAAATGACAAAAATGGTGGCAATGTCTATAGTGTGCTGTACTGTTCCTCATTGTTAGTGATGACTGCAAGTTTGTTTCTTTTGTCTCCAGATGAAAATGAATTGAAATTTAATTGAAAAGAAAAACTGTAGGTTTTATGTGTAGAATTGCCTTAAGTTGTGACCACCGTAACTCAAGACCTTTACCGTATATGGTGATATATATTTTTGGCCATTCCTAATTGAAGATATCAATGAGAGTGCTAATAATTATTTTTACAGGACTGTATTTCCCCATACAATGTATTTGCTCTCCGATTGGCAGATATGGAAAAGGAAAAGAAAAAAAAAATGAAAAACTTCACGGACTGGAGACACAGTGCTGAAATTAATCAAATTACGAAATTAGTTAATTGTACTGCCCAATTAATGATTTTTTTATTAACTATATAAGAAGTGCCTTGCAACAGAGATGGGAACTTAAATAAAAAAGATTTAATTTCCAGAAAGGTTTATATAATAGGTAAAAGTATTGTATAATGACCCAAGATGTAAAATGCAAGGGTTTGTCTGCACATTGTGTGTTTATTTGTTCTGTTGAATCTTTAGCATATACAGGAGCCGGTCATAAAATTAGAATATCATGACAAAGTTGATTTATTGCAGTAATTCCATTCAAAAAGTGAAACTTGTATATTAGATTCATTCATTACACACAGACTGATGTATTTCAAATGTTTATTTCTTTTAATTTTGATGATTATAACTGACAACTAATGAAAGTCCCAAATTCAGTATTTTCCGAAAATTAGAATATCAATTAAGACAAATGCTAAAAAAGGTTATTTAGAAATGTTGGCCAACTGAAAGGTATGAACACGAAAAGTATGAGCATGTACAGCACTCAATATTTAGTTGGGGCTCCTTTGGCCTGGATTACTGCAGCAATGCGGCGTGGCATGGAGTCGATCAGTCTGTGGCACTGCTCAGGTGTTATGAGAGCCCGTGTTGCTCTGGTAGTGGCCTTCAACTCTTCTGAATTGTTGGGTTTGGCGTATTGCATCTTCCTCTTCACAATACCCCATAGATTTTCTATGGGGTTAAGGTCAGGCGAGTTTGCTGGCCGATCAAGAACAGGGATACCATGGTCCTTAAACCAGGTACTGGTAGCTTTGGCACTGTGTGCAGGTGCCAGGTCCTATTGGAAAATGAAATCTGCATCTCCATAAAGTTCATCAGCAGCAGGAAGCATGAAGTGCTCTACAACTTCCTGGTAGACGGCTGCGTTGACCTTGGACCTCAGAAAACACAATGGACCAACACCAGCAGATGACATGGCACCCCAAACCATCACTGACTGTGGAAACTTTACCCTGGACCTCAAGCAACGTGGATTCTGTGCCTCTCCTCTCTTCCTCCAGACTCTGGGACCTTGATTTCCAAAGGAAATGCAAAATTTACTTTCATCAGAGAACATAACTTTGAACCACTCAGTAGCAGTCCAGTCCTTTTTGTCTTTAGCCCAGGCGAGATGCTTCTGATGCTGTCTCTTGTTCAGGAGTGGTTTGACACAAGGAATGCGACAGCTGAAACCCATGTCTTGTATACGTCTGTACGTGGTGGTTCTTGAAGCACTGACTCCAGCTGCAGCCCACTCTTTGTGAATCTCCCCCACAGTTTTGAATGGGTTTTGTTTCACAATCCTCTCCAGTGTGCGGTTATCCCTATTGCTTGTACACTTTTTTCTACCACATCTTGTCCTTCCCTTTGCCTCTCTATTAATGTGCTTGGACACAGAGCTCTGTGAACAGCCAGCCTCTTTAGCAATGACCTTTTGTCTTGCCGTCCTTGTGCAAGGTGTAAATGGTCGTCTTTTGGACAACTGTCAAGTCAGCAGTCTTCCCCATGATTGTGTAGCCTACAGAACTAGACTGAGAGACCATTTAAAGGCTTTTGCAGGTGCTTTGAGTTAATTAGCTGATTAGAGTGTGGCACCAGGTGTCTTCAATATTGAACCTTTTCACAATATTCTAATTTTCCGAGATACTGAATTTGGGACTTTCATTAGTTGTCAGTTATAATTATCAAACTTAACAGAAATAAACATTTGAAATACATCAGTCTATGTGTAATGAATGAATCTAATATACAAGTTTCACTTTTTGAATGGAATTACTGAAATAAATGAATATTAAATAATATATGATATTCTAATTTTATGACCGGCACCTGTATACTAAGTAATGATATATGACTTAGAGATATCAGGCAGTAAAAGTCAATAAGTTCAACAGCTTTTGAATATAGATAATATTTTAATCAGACAGAAGAATAGATAAGGCAATAGAGTTCACAAAGAGGCCTTTTGTAATACCACTGTTTTAGAACTGAAAATGGAAAAAATGCAAAGGAATTATGTATTATGAGTGAAGAGAAAAACCTCAAAACATAAATATTAAAGAAAACATTCATAAGGTTTTGAGAGTTAAATTGGAGATTATGGTGCCAACAAAGAGAACTAAAGAAAAGTTAAGGGAAGGGACTGATAAAAGTGAACTGTAGCAAATAAGGAATATCACAATGAAGAAAAAGATTTTATTAATTAAAATGATTATAGTATGCATACTATTTTGTAAGTAATAGTGCCATCAGGCAAGACTAAGTAAAACAGTGAAAACATGTTTCTTGTATTCAAAATGTGAAAAGGTAACTAGTAACACTTTGACAGACTAGACGATAGGTAGCAAAGGAAGGCCAAATCTGTATAAAATGTTAGCATTGTACAGCAATAGGGCTGGACTTTGCATTTAAAGAATAAGCCATAGAAGTTGTAGGTAATGATGAGATACATATTAAACACATGTTTGAGAGCAGCAAATCTGTATATGATCTTGGTTGATGCTAGAGCACTATACACCAGTAAAGAAATGCTCATAAATGTGTTGGTGGGTAGGGAGAGGCTAAGAAATACTGCATTTTCCAGAGGACGATACAGAGCAAATAAGGGAAGATTGCTTTTTTTTCCTTGGGATCTCGTCAACACAACACACTATTATGTGTGTACCATATACTATCTCTGTGCTCACCACATATTTTCCAATGTGCATGACTGCATATGAATTATGACATTGGACTGGGCAAAATTCAAAAGAAATCAGAATGTGGACTATAAATAGATCTTGCAAATAAGCTGACTGCAAACTAATAAGTAACTACGAGTAGTTAGCTAACCAATTTAACTTTCTTTTCCTACATGGTAGTGCAGTTGTTAGTGCTACTGCTTTGTGGATCCAGCAACCAGTATTTGAGAGTAAACTTTTATAAACACGGCAGTATACATTGTTGTAGAGTGCAACCATGTGTGTAATATCAACCTATTAAGCAGTGTTTTCTGTTGACAGGAAATTATGTATAGGCATATGCAGTAGTATCTGGTACCCTTATGAAAGTATGTGGTGTGCACAAGGTAGTATGTGATGGGCATATTATTGTTTCCCAGGAAAAAGAGAATTACTCAATGTCCAATCGGGGGCTGTTTAGGGTGACACACTAATTAAATAGGATGCAGCAGTTAAATATTGTAATGTGAAAACACCTGAAGGAATATGGAGAACAAGTGCCAGACAAGCAGCTAAGTAAAGCACATAAACACATAACCTGATTGGGTGTTCAGGAATCGCAGCAAGTGCACCAAGCTATGCTTGATACTACAAAGATGTGAAGAGAAAGTCACAGTGAAAAGAGAATAAAGAATAATACAGGACAGTAATGGCCAAAAAATGCATGTTTTTGAAAATCTATAGTAGCAAGAACAGTGAGAATGAGCATGTAAGCAACTGATTTAATATAGACTGTAAAGCAATGTCATATTGAATATGTTAAATTAATGAGAGACAAGTGAAATGTAAATGAAAAAGAATCAGTTTGAAGACACAAATTTTAAGTAATGGACAATGAAAAAAGGGTGTATTTTGTATATTTAAAAATGTAAGTAGTATCAGAAGTAAAATAGATGAAAATGGAATCCCAAATTATACCTATGAGTGTATCCTCATTACTGGCAAATTAATGTAGTGAAATATGCTGTACTGTAATCCTTCCTCCATCGCGGGGGTTGTGTTCCAGAACCCCCCGCGATAGATGAAAATCTGCGAAGTAGAAACCATATGTTTGTATGGTTATTTTTATATATTTTAAGCCCTTAGAAACTCTCCCACACTGTTTATAAATATTCTCCGCACAGTTATACAGTAAACCCTTGTTTATCGTGGTTATTCTGCTCCAGACAGATAAATGAATTTCCACGAAGTAGGATTCTTTATTTATAAATCTAATATTTTCACAGTTAGAGCATAGAAAACATGTTTACGACCTGGCCCTTCTCAGAACGGTTTCCGATCTTGCACCCATTATTGCAAGAATGAACTGGATGAATGAATTGGATAATTGGGTTTTTAGAATTTTAATTATGCATTGGATTCAGAAAGTACAGGTAGTCCCCAGGTTACGGACATCCAACCTATGACTTATGAACGGGGTCGCAGCTGCGACACATGCGCCTCAGTAACTGCCGCTCCGCCATCTTTGGCCTGCGGATGCTGCAAGTGGTGGCTGGAGGGGGGCGATATCTCTGCTCACGCAGTGTAGTGTCCCTCGGGCATTTCCTGGCGGCAAGCAATGACAGGTGGTCCATAGTCATTGGTGCCACAGCTGTCGCTCGTGTGCAGGACGGAGGCTTGATGTGGCGGTTCACTGCCCGCCCACTACACTGCCGCAGCTACTGCTTCTGACTGGACGCAGGCTGGATGGAGCAGAGGGGGACGTTTCACTGCCTGCCCACCACACACTGTTCATTCCTGGTGGGTGGTGAGTAATGCTGCAAGCGGTGACCCAGCTGTGGCTGAACGGAGGCCATTGAGGGTGAATGAGGCGACGGGGGGTAGCATTGATGTGTACCTCGGGTGGCTGCCTGTTGAATGGGGGTGGTGATAGGCGATTCACTACCTGCCTTTGGCCGCACTGTGTTCGTTCTCGGTGGGCGGAGGCTGCAGACAGCATACTGTAGTGGAGGTGACTGTGTGGTGGGCGGGTGGTGAACCGCCCCTCGCTGCCCCCATTCATTCTCAGTAGCAAGCCTGCTTGTACTGTTACGCACATAGCAGGAAGTTGTCTCTTGTAAGTACATCAGACGTGCTGACGAGGGGCACCTTTCTGCTGTGATAGCATGTACAGTGCTGTACAGAAGAGCTCATCTTAATCTTTTGTCTTCACCCTTCAACAATATCTCTGAAACACAAATTTGATGCAAGTGCTGGTAATACAGTAAAGAAGAAAAAAACTATCACCATTGAAATTAAAGTAGGAATAATAAAAAGGTCAGAGAGAGGTGAAACTCCATAATTCATTGGCAGAGCACTTGGTTACAGTCGGTCATAAATAGCATTTATTAAAATAATGTACTTGTTGTAAAATACAAATTCAACTTAAGTACAAACCTACAGTCCCTTGTCTCGTACGTAAACCGGGGACTGCCTTACTGGCTGGGGCACTCAAGGACAGTCAGAGACTTTTCATCATGCCACTCCAGTACTGTTTTGGCTGTATGCTTTGGACCATCATTGTCTTACAAGGTGTACCGTTGTCATAGTCTTGAGTTCATGTACATTCTGGGTTTGGGACCTTGTATATGCAGATGTGTGTCTTTCTAGACAATGTCCAGTCAATTCGGTTTGTCACAAGTGGATCAAGTTCTACATACATCTCAAGGAGAATTAAAAAGAATAGAATAAGATTTGATTAGATAGATTAGATAAACTTTATTAATCCCATGGGGTAATTCAAATTCAGAATGCACCTGACCGTAGTTTAAAATGTCACAGCAAAGGTTCTGAATACTGTTATAAACAAGAAATTTCAGTTTTTGATTTTAATGAATTTACAAACCTTTCTTTAAACATTCTGAAAGTTTGTCATTATGGGTTATTGAGTGCAGACTGATGGGTAAAATGGCAAATTTGTCAATTTATAATTAAATCTACAATAAAATAAAGTGTGCAGGTAGGTCTGACAACTTTCTGAATCTACTGTATTTACCTAATTGAGTGCATGGAATAATTTATTAGAAACAATTTTCACTGCGCTGTATGTTTATTTCAGTTAGTTGCGATGTGGTTAGTTCAGTTGAAACAAAAATAGATGTACTTTTGTAGTCTTGCATAGTATGGTCATGGTTATAATAAAAATAAAGTATATTTTAAGATCTTGTCAGTTACTGCTTTACTGGCTATATCAGAGTAATTATTTGAATTTCTGTGGAAAGGAAAATGCTGCCATATTGTTTATTAGGCTGACTATACTAAAAGAGCAATATTTAATTGACAGCATTTTAATGTTTTAAGATGCATTTTCACTATTTTTTCAGATATTGACACAGATCATTTATAGGCAAGTTTCTGTTTATTTCTGTCTCAGAATACAATGAAGTTTGTATTGTCTCATCTCTGTAAATATTGAAGGTTTTCACTTGGAGAATATATTTGGTAAAGCTGTAACAAAAAATGACATTAAATGCAATTTTCATGACGTTTTACATAAACCAGCTTGTATATTTATTTTTTAAATCAAATCGTGTTTACATAGTAAGAAAAATATTTAGTATTTATATTCGCGTTTTGTTATCTCAAGCTGAAATTCAGTTTTTTTTTTTTTCTTTTTAATACACTGCCAAAATGCTGAAAAATGACCACTTGGTTATCGCAATTCCTATTAAAAAGGTGTCCCAGCTAGGAATCAGGTCTGGCTTCATTATAACAAAGCCTCATTCTTTTTGGTTTGTAATTATTCTTTTCACCTCCAATCCCCCTTTTCACAGTTTTTCCACTAAAAAAAAAGATTAGATTTCCAACAAAAGACAGAGAAAGTGTGATGTGGAAGGCTAGTGCACACTATAAATGTGAACTTGAAATATATTTTGTGGTTGTAGTAGGAAGCCCGTTCATAATAAAGTAAACACATATATACGCTTATTCACGCACACAAGGCCAATTTGAAGTTGACAGTTGTCCTAGCGTGCTTTTATAAATTAAGGGAAAAAACCCAAATAGACATTGAGAAAGCATGCGCATTCTGCACAAGCACCATTCTTCTGGAAGGCCACCATATTTACTAAGGACTATAAAGCTGTAAATAAATAATGGGAAAATGAATCAATTTTGTGCTTATAATGGGTGTTCAACTTCTTACAGAAAATAAATATTTAAACCAGAATCAATGTTATGATATCTTCACATCTCATCTAGGAGTAAAAAGAAACACTTAGCCTTGACAGAAATAATGATTTGATTTATTTATATGTGATATATATCGATATTGACCAATATGAAAAAAAATATTCTAAGATTTTTTTTCACATTACCCAACTGTAAGTAAAGGTAAATTTTAACAAACTGTCATGCAACAAAAATACAAAAGTTATGTCAATACACTGAAAAACATAGTAATAAAGAAAAATTTGTCTTTTGCCTGTTGATAGTCAAATATTTGCTGAAAATGGAGTACATAGTACTTAGACATACAGTACTTTCCAAAAGCTATTAAACTAATTTGAATTCCTGATAATCACAGGTCAGGTGGGTTTGGGGTTATGATCTATAATTACAGTAGATAAGAGAGAAAAAACATTTAGTAGCTGAATATCAATTATTATAAGAATAACAAGTTAGAACATAGGCTGACAGGCTCTGGCATTAAATGGATATTTTCCACATTTGTCATAAATGGCTATGGCTCATTATTTTATAACTGACCTTATCCTTAAGCCACAGTAGATGTTTGTCGGTCTTAATAAGAATATGCTGTGTTCTGTTGCAGTTGTTGATATTTGTTCATATTACCTGTAGGTCATGTTGAAAAGTTTCTTTTTGGGCATTTCAGCTTCACATTCATCCAAGGATTTAACTAAGGGCTTTAACCTGTAATTATTATATGTCTCAAAGTAGGAAAGTGATCCTAACTGGTTCTAAAATCTCAGGGTAATGCAAGTTTTGTCCTACTCCTCAGAGTAAGAATAAATGCATTTTTTTCAGTTTTCCTAATTTAGGAAGCCAACCCCAAATTCTCAAGGCTAACTTGCTAGGGTGTGCTAGAAGATAATGTTCAGGCAGAGACTGGCACACACACATAATCTTGTTCAAAAATATATAGGGATTTATTTTTTTTCTGTAATGAAGCAATCAATTTTGTCCAAATGATTTAAGGTAAAATAGATACATTTTGTGTATTTTTTGTGGCAACAGCATGAATTAAATGACTTAAATTACATTAACCCATATACATTTTTTATGTTGTTTCAGGATGCATCTAGAACATCTACTGGCAGATTTAAAAGGTAAGAAAAACAGCAGATTTTTTTCTAATCAACAGAAGTTTACTGTTGTTATTAGATATTAACATATTTTCTGTTTTCATTTCTCTTAATACACTACCAGTGAAAAATTTTAGAACTCCTCGTTTTTTTCTGTTTTTATGTAGCACTAGGGTGTTGTACCATCTTAGCCATTATGGATGTTTGAAAGCTTGCATATTTTAATCTTTCTAGTTAGCCAATAAAGGTGTCATTTTGTTTAACTTCTCACCACATTTTTTATGTAAATCCATGCAGTTTAATGTCTTAATATTTAATGAAATAAAGGCATAAAATAAACAATGGCAATTAAAAATAAGTCAAGGAATCATTGTTTACAAAATTTAGTTCAGATTTTTGATTTTTGCAATTTCTCAAAATAAAACACCTACACTTCTAAGGGTAATGATGCTCTGTCTCATTTCATTTGTTAATTGCTGTTTTCTTGCCATTGTCACTGGCATATTACAATCTTCAGTGTAATATTGTCCAAGTAGTACTTCAGAGGGTGGAGTAACACAGTCTGCTCCATCTCTAAGACAGACAGAGGGTTTTTAGTAATCAACTGAAGTTGGGACACCAGTACAAATTTGTTACTTAAACTTGCAAGGCTTAATTTACTTTCATTGCTGCTGAACTTCTGTTGTTGTAACCTATTTGTTGTTCCTGAAGATGGATCATTTGTAATATTCTGAAAAATTTGTTTTTCAGTTTTTGCTAACGTAATCTTTTAAATATAAACCACTGGCAGTTTACTGTTTACCTTTTCACCATTTTAGGTCATTCATTGCATTTCAGCTAATTAAATTTGAAGAAAAAACGGAAAAACTGAAGTGTTCTCAAACTTTTGACCAGTAGTGTATGATATTGTATAACAAAAAAGATATTCTACTTACTATAAAATAGAACTGCACGCTTAAGAATAAAACTTAAATCAAGAATATTTGTGGCATAACAATTGTTATAATCAGAATATATACAGTATTACAGAAAAAAGTATTTTCCCCTCTGTTTTTGTGCATTTTTAAACATTTCTTCTATTGCCAGCACATATTTAACTTTTATTTATTTGGACAAACGTGTCCTAACTGTAATTTAATAATGCTCCAGAAACCCACATATGTCTTATTGTCCGATTCAAGACTGATATGCAACAAACACCCCCCTCCACCACCCCCCCTCCAGTGTTTATCTTAATTATGGCATGATGTGTACATTGAGCCTGTGTGTTGATAACTATTACATTGGACTAATGTATTTCAAGTGATATTTTTTTCAAATCTCACGAAAGTATTGAAAGAGCCAACCTGAATTATCATTGTCTTCTACACCAGTGTTTCTAAATCTGTTTCCAGGGGAACACTTGGGTTTTGAGGAAACAACAGTTTTGTTCATAATGCCTTGTATCAGTTGTTAACTTCTGGAAAAATTAGCAATTATCAATGAAGAGCCTGAATTTGATGCCACACTGATCTGACCTCACCTAAATGTCTCTAGGTGTATGTATTAACTAAACTGAAGACATTCATATTACTGGGATTTTTTTCTTAATTGTATCACCAAAATGAGTAAATAATTCATTAGATTTTTTTTTATTATTACATGAGGATGTTTTCTGTTTTTTGTAACATCACATTTTTAAAAAGATTTTTAGCAGAAATAATTATGTTCTTATCAAACCAAAACTGTGTCCTTGTGCAATTTTTAAAATATACAGATTGGAGCATGAAATTGTTACCCTGAAGACTTACTTATCACTTCAGGAAACACGTAAAACAAAATTTGACAGTTATAATAAAATCAAAGGCCCAAAGAAGCAAATTATACTTTGGATATAAAGAATTGAAAAGACTTCTTTGATATCTTCACACCCAAATGAATAAGGCAGAAATGAAATGAGGATTACAGTTTTATCCAACTAAAATGTTACGATCTATCATTAGCAAAATATCATTAGTTAAATTTGAATGCCATTTTTCTAAAGGTCTGAACTCAGGATAATGGTTTTTGTGGGTTCTGGATCCATTTAATCTTAATGAATAAGTAAAGAACTATCTATGAATAAAGACGATATGCTGACTGAGCTTTACATATATGTTGTATCAAAAATTTGAAGATTATTTTATTTCTTGAAACATTTTACTTAAAAAAATCATAGTGTGGATTTTTAAATGAGAAAGCATTTAGGTTCTTACTCCAGGTTGCTTCTACAATGTGAAAGGGGATTTTAGACTATCACTGCAATAAAAAAAATACCAAAATAATTTAAATATAACACCTACTGTACATTAAAGCTATCTTTATCAAACCTTATGCCAAATATTTATAAACGTTTTCTTGATTTTTTTTTTTTTTACATTTTCATAGTGTATCTGCAAATCAGAATTTTTTTGTTTATGGCTTCACAGTCCTAAACTATTTAAGAAACACTGTTATACGTACTGTAGTCGCTGTACTGTTGTTCTCCATTATGATTTGCTCCATCAGCTCATTGTTTTCTTCTGTTGTTGATGTTGATAGCCAGCAAAACCTTGAGTCACCTTTAGCACTAGAATTACCAGAGCCTACGAGAAAACTCGTAGATCTGGCCTACCAAAAATCCATTCTAAACCTCTCCGTCAGCGTCTTTTGTCCAGGAAATTTGCCAATAAAGACAAGCAGCCTGCTATTCCATCCCCCCACCATCGCAGAACGTTCACAAAGTTCTCCCAGCTCATGCCTTGATTGATTATCTGGGAGTGAAGTACTGGAATTTTAGAGTGAAAATAATAGATCGTTATTTGGAACACATGCATTTCATCTGTGTTCCGTTTCTACAATAATCTGTGTAAACACATTGTTAAAACAGAAACGCTTTTCATATTTTAGTAATAAATGAGAAAATGTAGGCATCTATACTAATAAAAGGCAAAGCCGTCACTGACTGACTGACTCACTGACTGACCCACTGACTTATCACTAATTCTCCAACTTCCCGTGTAGGTAGAAGGCTGAAATTTGGCAGGCTCATTCCTTACAGCTTACTTACAAAAGTTGGGCAGGTTTCATTTCGAAATTGTACAAGTAACGGTCATAACTGGAACCTACTTTCGTCCATATACTGTAATAGCCTGCAGTTTGGTCGCTGTGTGAGGCGGAGTTGTGTCTTGCATCATCACGCCTCCCACGTAATTAAGTGCCTGTCCATATAAGGTAAATATTCGCGAGAGAAGGACTGTGCTTAGCATATTCATAAGTGCAGCTACTGCGGAAACCCTCCCTCAGGCAAAGTGCAAGAGAAACTTTTAAGTGCCGGGTCTGAGCTAAAATTAAATAAAGTCGTGAACATCGCAAGATCGCACAAGATATTCGCGAGATACAAGTTTAATGGGAAGACGCAGGGTATAAAGCCTCAATGCTAAAGACCTGGCAAAGTCATGCCTTCTCTGCTGGCCTAAAAAAATATCTGAATCACAAACTGATGTTAATTATATTTTGTCCATGAATACTTATTAAATAATTCCAAATAGTCTGTCCGCTTCCTTTCATAGCTTTTCTGATGGTTGTGCTGCTTCCAGACATGTATTTTCGTATTAAAGCATTTAACCAATCACATTTCAGCCATCATTTGTTGCCAGGCAGAGAGGCCTTCACAGTCTGTTGTGCAGGCCCTCTAATACAGAATAAATGTCGATTAAACTGTTGCCTTAACCAATCAGATTTTGAGTTGGTGTCAGTAGGGCCCTCTAGCAGGCGTACGGCAACGTCACCGTATTCAGACCCATTGATTGGATAGAAGCTGATATGAGGAACTCTACGAGGCCACTGAATGCACCGCAGGCGCTCCAAGCACAAGATCATCGTGCACACTACCGCCAACTCCATGGCAGGATTCTGGACAATATAGACCAGATTTCAAGACCACGAAAAACTGATGTTTGTCACGCTTCTCGACCCCCAGAAGTTTCGGGAATACAAGATAAATTTCCCGCATGCAGCCTTCTCCAGTTTAACACAAGAGCAACGGAGCAGTTTTTGATCTGTCTCGGCTAAAAACAGAACTGACTGTAATGTATGCCATGGATGATTTTGCAGGGAAATCTCCCACTAGTCTCCTTGACTTCCTTCATCAGAAAAATCTGAATGAGAGCATGGGGTAGCTGTTCACATTGGTATATTTGGCGGTGATCATTCCCGTGTACACTGCTTCTGTTGAGCGGACATTTTCAGCCCTAAAGCGAATCAAAACTTCTGCCAGAAATACGACAGGGCAGGTTCGATTTTCAGCATTACCTTCGATGGTGATGGAAATGGAGTTTTTGATGGAACTGAAGTGCACGGATAATCTGTACGACACAGTAATTGAACTGTTTTTGAGGAAAGAGAGGAGGATGGATTTTGTTTAACAATAATCCAAAATTTTGGTGAGTAAAATGTTGCGATTTTCCTAAATAATATTGCAAGTTTATGAGTTGCTAGCAAAATACCCGCGCTTCACAGAGGAGAAGTAGTGTGTTAAAGAAGTAATGAAAAAGAAAAGGAAACATTTTGAAAATAACGTAACATGATTGTCAATGTAATTGTTTTGTCACTGTTATGAGTGTTTCTGTCATATATATATATATATATATATATATTATATATATATACACACACACACATATAAACATATATATATATATATACATATAAACATATACACACATATATATATATATACACACACACACATATATATATATATATATATATATATATATACAGTGGTGTGAAAACTATTGCCCCTTCCTGATTTCTTATTCTTTTGCATGTTTGTCACACAAAATGTTTCGGATCATCAAACACATTTAACCATTAGTCAAATATAACACAAGTAACACAAAATGCAGTTTTTAAATGATGGTTTTTATTATTTAGGGAGAAAAAAAATCCAAACCTACATGGCCCTGTGTGAAAAAGTAATTGCCCCTTGTTAAAAATAACCTAACTGTGGTGTATCACACCTGAGTTCAATTTCCGTAGCCACCCCAGGCCTGATTACTGCCACACTTGTTTCAATCAAGAAATCACTTAAATAGGAGCTGCCTGACACAGAGAAGTAGACCAAAAGCACCTCAAAAGCTAGACATCATGCCAAGATCCAAAGAAATTCAGGAACAAATGAGAACAGAAGTAATTGAGATCTATCAGTCTGGTAAAGGTTATAAAGCCATTTCTAAAGCTTTGGGACTCCAGCGAACCACAGTGAGAGCCATTATCCACAAATGGCAAAAACATGGAACAGTGGTGAACCTTCCCAGGAGTGGCCGGCCGACCAAAATTACCCCGACGACTCATCCGAGAGGTCACAAAAGACCCCAGGACAACGTCTAAAGAACTGCAGGCCTCACTTGCCTCAATTAAGGTCAGTGTTCACGACTCCACCATAAGAAAGAGACTGGGCAAAACGGCCTGCATGGCAGATTTCCAAGACGCAAACCACTGTTAAGCAAAAGAACATTAGGGCTCGTCTCAATTTTGCTAAGAAACATCTCAATGATTGCCAAGACTTTTGGGAAAATACCTTGTGGACTGATGAGACAAAGTTGAACTTTTTGGAAGGCAAATGTCCCGTTACATCTGGCATAAAAGGAACACAGCATTTCAGAAAAAGAACATCATACCAACAGTAAAATATGGTGGTGGTAGTGTGATGGTCTGGGGTTGTTTTGCTGCTTCAGGACCTGTAAGGCTTGCTGTGATAGATGGAACCATGAATTCTACTGTCTACCAAAAAATCCTGAAGGAGAATGTCCGGCCACCTGTTCGTCAACTCAAGCTGAAGCGATCTTGGTGCTGCAACAGGACAATGACCCAAAACACACCAGCAAATCCACCTCTGAATGGCTGAAGAAAAACAAAATGAAGACTTTGGAGTGGCCTAGTCAAAGTCCTGACCTGAATCCAATTGAGATGCTATGGCATGACCTTAAAAAGGCGGTTCATGCTAGAAAACCCTCAAATAAAGCTGAATTACAACAATTCTGCAAAGATGAGTGGGCCAAAATTCCTCCAGAGCTGTAAAAGACTCATTGCAAGTTATCAAACGCTTGATTGCAGTTATTGCTGCTAAGGGTGGCCCAACCAGTTATTAGGTTCAGGGGGCAATTACTTTTTCACACAGGGCCATGTAGGTTTGGATTTTTTTCTCCCTAAATAATAAAACCATCATTTAAACTGCATTTTGTGTTTACTTGTGTTATATTTGACTAATGGTTAAATGTGTTTGATGATCAGAAACATTTTGTGTGACAAACATGCAAAAGAATAAGAAATCAGGAAGGGGGCAAATAGTTTTTCACACCACTGTATACATATATATATATATATTGTGGCAGTAGGGGGCAGTAGTGCACCCTTGAACCCTCAGGTACAACTCCGGAGACCAGGTAATAGTCCAATAATCTTTTATTTTCTTCCAGTGCACCAAGCACCTTCCACACTCCTCACAAATCTCTTCCAACACACACAATAACCTCTCCTCCTCCCCAGACACTTTGCTCCTCTCCCACCCAGCACAGCTCAGTGTCTGGACTGAGGCACGCCCTTTATAGGCCCCGACCGGAGGTGTTCCTGTCCCAGCAGTCTATTATTCCTTCCGGTCAGGGCAATCAGTCTATTACTTCAACCCGGAGCACGCCATACCTTCCTGTCACGTGACCGTGACGTACTCCCGGGTCATAAGGCACAACAGAGCCCATAAGTCCCCCCACAGCGACTCCTGGTGGCGCCCAAGGTATCCAGCAGGGCTGTGTAAAAACACCACAGAGTCCATAAGGCCCTGCTGGACCTCGGGCACGATCCCGCTGTCGGGAGAGCTCCTCCTGTTGGCCTGGGGTGCGGACCGCCTCGAAGCCGGCAGTCTTCCACAGTTCCCCTTAGTGACGACTTCTGGGGCGGAGCGTCCGCCCGAAAGGGACGTCCTCCTCCAGGAGGACGCCGCCATCCGGCCTTGAATGCGTTGTCCCTGTCCTCGGCGAACCTTGAGGACGGTGTACTTCCTGTCTCCCGGGGACAATAGCGCCTCGTGGCCCGGTCGCCGCAATTATAGCACCGGACGGAGTCCTCCTGGCTGTTCCCTCTGCGGGACCAAAAACATCTCGGGAACTCCGTCAGCGTCGTCCGCCCCTTCACCTGCCAGGGAAGTCATCATGCGCCTGGCGCTCCTCAAGCCTTCCTTCCACCCTGTTGGGAGACCCACCATTCCTTTGGGGATCTCCCGCTTAGTGTGGGGCTTGCGCCAGCCTGAGGCCCTCCATGGGAAGAGGAGAGCCTCTGTGCTGTCTGCACACCCGCTACCTTCCGCTTACTGGGAGTCGGCGCATTTGCACCGCCCCGCACCGATGAACAGCACTATTCAGCTGCACCGCACGAAGCGGCGCATCCCCGCACTCCTACCACCAGCGCTACCCGCGACTTAAGACCGGTCGGGTCCTGGTGAGCCGTACTGCCCGAAAGCCACGCCACGCCGCATGCCCCGGCTGTTTGCTCCAGTCCCCGACCATTCGGTCATCGTGCCCCAGTCTCTTGTCGGGCACACAGTGCTTTGGCACGCTACTCATTCTCCGCGGTGCCCGATCGCACTGTGTCCCCTTATTCTCTACGACACGGAGGGACTCACCTGTACTCCCGCGATCGATCATCTCCGGAGCTTCGCAGCCGCTGCACAAATCCTTCAGCGCCTTTACAGGTGCTGCAGCCGTCGCTCCTAGTTCCTCCACTCGTTCCTTTAGGTCTTCTACACCCTGCAAGAACGGTGCAGGGGCTCGAGGTATTCTCGAGACCCGTAAGTCCAAACAGTTAGTTACTACGTCGGCTGCATTTTCGCTTCGCGCTGTGCTTACCTTCCGGCCGGAACCAATGAGCACGCCGCCCCAGGCACGTGTTCCGCTGGGTCGCGCAAAGGCCCCTGGGAGTTGGAGTCCTCAGAGGGACGGCTGGCTACTACAAGCCGGCTGCGGTCTGCCTTTTCCTTTACCGCGGCAGACTCGTCAGCCACAACCCGTCCCTCTTTGTCGGGCTTTTGTTTCGGGCGGCGCGCCGCCGCCCTCCCCTTCGAGGAGGCTCGGACCCGTTAGGGGACGACCGCGGCGCCCGGCGGACTCCGGGTTTCCTCCACCGTCCCGAAATCCCCCGCGGGTGACCAGTCTGTTGTCGCCGACCGCGGCTGTCTCTAGCCGTCTTTCACCGCGACTTGCCTTCTGGGAGCCGCGGCCATTTTGCCGAGGCATGAGGCCATCATCCAAGACGCCGCTGCAATCCTCCCGGCGGACGTCTGCAAAACAGGATAAAAATAAAGACGGGACGTCGGGCGGTTTACCTGCAGCCGCCTCCGTAACGGAATGCGGCACCCCCGGACCGTCTAAGGAGTACGATGCGCTCGGCATTTGTCCGTGTCCGGGTCGCCGCGGCCGGGCTTGTTTGGCCCGTATCAGCGCTTTGTCTTCCTCGCCCCGGTCAGGAGGGTCCAGGACATCGCGGCGTCCGTCATGCCCTGCAGGCGGCTGGGACTGACCTTCTTTTTCCGTTTTTCTTCCCATGGCCCTGTAGAGCGGGATAGCACGCACTGTTGCCGCTTCCTTGGCAGCGGGTGGTGTTGTGCACCTCCGTGAAAAAATGGGGAATCGACCGAGGGTTGTCTGCCCACACAAAATTTATTTTTTATGCAGGTCCTCTGCCAACAGACGGCCAGAGAATCCTGTCGGCTACGCCAGTGTGGCAGTAGGGGGCAGTAGTGCACCCTTGAACCCTCAGGTACAACTCCGGAGACCAGGTAATAGTCCAATAATCTTTTATTTTCTTCCAGTGCACCAAGCACCTTCCACACTCCTCACAAATCTCTTCCAACACACACAATAACCTCTCCTCCTCGCCCAGACACTTTGCTCCTCTCCCACCCAGCACAGCTCAGTGTCTGGACTGAGGCACCGTCCTTTTATAGGCCCCGACCCGGAGGTGTTCCTGTCCCAGCAGTCTATTATTCCTTCCGGGTCAGGGCAATCAGTCTATTACTTCAACCCGGGAGCACGCCATACCTTCCTGTCACGTGACCGTGACGTACTCCCGGGTCATAAGGCACAACAGAGCCCATAAGTCCCCCCACAGCGACTCCTGGTGGCTTCAAGGTATCCAGCAGGGCTGTGTAAAACACCACAGAGTCCATAAGGCCCTGCTGGACCTCGGGCACGATCCCGCTGTCGGAGAGCTCCTCCTGTCGGCCTGGGGTGCGGACTGCCTCGGAAGCCGGCAGTCTTCCACAATACATATACATATATATATATATATATATATATATATATATATATATATATATATACATATATATATATATACATATACAGTCTTTGGGGTGCGAGCAACTGTTGCTGGGGGTGGCAGAATCCATGAAGGAAGAAAATGAAAAACATTATTTGTACAAAATCTTAAATTTATTTATCCATTCCTAAATAATTAAATGGGCAGGCTATTTTGTATCAGTGCAATTCGCTGCTTGTTAAAACGGATGACTCCCGCTCTTGCGTGCAAGTCTGCGTGGATATTATGAACTATTGTTTCTGTTTAAGTTCTATTTAAATTTTAAATAGAAGGAATTTTTATTTAGTCTACAGAATATTATTCCGGAATAAATCAACTCAAACCTTAAATAACTTATAATATTTTGCTCTCCATAAAAATATATCCTGTCTAAATTATACAAGTTAGAAATAAAGTTAAAAGAACAAACATTCAAATTTCTTTACTCTTATGTAATTTTATATAAAAAATTAAACTTAAATTTTAAATATCCCAAAAGATTTTGCTCTCCATAAAAATATATCCTGTCAAAATTATACAAATTAAAATATGAACATGGTGCATAACAAAACCTGGAAATATAAATAAAATGTGTTCTTTTCAGCAATAACAAATCAAATCATTCAGTTGTCTTTGCTCTTATGCCATTTTATCAGAGCTGGGCGCCTGGCATCTTTTTTTGGCAACAAGTTTGTTTATGTTTGGTGTGAGGTTCTGTGTTGTGGAGATTCTCAGGATGGACTGTAGGTGCTCATCAGTGAGGCGACTCCTGTGTGCTGTTTTGTTAGTCTTTATCACTGAGAAGAGCTTCTCACACAGATATGTGCTACCAAACATGCACAAGGTTCGAGCCGCATGTAGACGGAGCTGGAGCATTTGTGCAGGAATGGAGTGAATAAACTGTGCGGGCCGTGCAGTATCGTACTTTGCCTTCCATGTGCTATTACACTGCAGCTCAATCACCTCCATCTGAATCTGCACAGGTGCAGTTTCCACATTAACAGCAAATGGGTTGAGAAACAACTCAAAATTCTTTTTTTGTTCTTCAAAGCCACCAAAGCGCCATGCAAACTCAGTGCGCAGTGCGCTCAGTTTATCAGCCAAGTGCGTATTTGGGAAGACCGTTGTGCCGACTTGGTTAAACATTACTTGGCAACAGGGAAAGTGGGGCAAGTTGCACTGGTGCATTTGTGTCTCCCATAAAAGTAGCTTCACTTGAAATCACTTTGTGATTTTGCATGGGTAAAAATGTCTGCTGAAGTGTCAGATTCTTCTTTAACTCTTCTGCTTTCTGTATCTTGTGCATTGCATTCAGGTCTTTCAGGTTATCTTGATGTTTTGTCTCATAGTGCCGTCTTAGATTAAATTCTGTAATTACAGCCACATTAGCTCCACAAATGAGACACACGGGTTTACTGGCAATGTCAGTAAACATATACTCAGCCTCCCATCGGTTTTTAAAGGCTCTATGTTGAGAATCACCTTTTCTCTTTGGCATCGTGGGCTAGCTTCGCAAATAACTTGCAGCATCATAAGCTAGACTTGATTAACGCAGTAAGTGTTCGGCAAGGCAGCTGAAGCGCTGCATTATGGGATCTGTAGTTTATTGTGTTACCAGCACTTCATATCCCCGGGCCATTAATAACAATAATACAGTATATAAAATGATCTCACGGGCCGTATTATACAAACCGGATTCCAAAAAAGTTGGGACACTATACAAATCGTGAATAAAAACTGAATGCAATGATGTGGAGGTGCCAACTTCTAATATTTTTTTCAGAATAGAACATAAATCACGGAACAAAAGTTTAAACTGAGAAAATGTATCATTTTAAGGGAAAAATAAGTTGATTCAGAATTTCATGGTGTCAACAAATCCCAAGAAAGTTGGGACAAGACAATTTTCACCACTGTGTGGCATCTCCCCTTCTTCCTACAACACTCAACAGACGTCTGGGGACCGAGGAGACCAGTTTCTCAAGTTTAAAAATAGGAATGCTCTCCCATTCTTGTCTAATAAAGGCCTCTAACTGTTCAATCGTCTTGGGCCTTCTTTGTCGCACCTTCCTCTTTATGATGCGCCAAATGTTCTCTATAGGTGAAAGATCTGGACTGCAGACTGGCCATTTCAGTACCCGGGTCCTTCTCCTACGCAGCCATGATGTTGTGATTGATGCAGAATGTGGTCTGGCATTATCTTGTTGAAAATTGCAGGGTCTTCCCTGAAAGAGATGACATCTGGATGGGAGCATATGTTGTTCTAGAACCTGAATATATTTTTCTGCATTGATAGTGCCTTTCCAGAAATGCAAGCTGCCCATGCCACACGCACTCATGCAACCCCATACCATCAGAGATGCAGGCTTCTGAACTGAGTGTTAATAACAACTTGGGTTGTCCTTGTCCTCTTTGGTCCGGATGACATGGCGTCCCAGATTTCCAAAAAGAACTTTGAATCGTGACTCGTCTGACCACAGAACAGTCTTCCATTTTGCCACACTCCATTTTAAATGATCCCTGGCCCAGTGACATCGCCTGAGCTTGTGGATCTTGCTTAGAAATGGCTTCTTCTTTGCACTGTAGAGTTTCAGTTGGCAACTGCGGATGGCACGGTGGATTGTGTTCACTGACCATGGTTTCCTGAAGTATTCCTGAGCCCATTCTGTGATTTCCTTTACAGTAGCATTCCTGGTTATGGTGCAGTGTCGTTTAAGGGCCCGGGGATCACGGGCATCCAGTATGGTTTTACGGCCTTGACCCTTACGCACAGAGGTTGTTCCAGATTCTCTGAATCTTCGGATGATGTTATGCACAGTTGATGATGATAGATGCAAAGTCTTTGCAATTTTTCACTGGGTAACACATTTCTGATATTGCTCCACTATCTTTCTGCGCAACATTCTGGGAATTGGTGATCCTCTACCCATCTTGGCTTCTGAGAGACACTGCTACTCTGAGAAGCCCTTTTTATACCCAATCATGTTGCCAATTGACCTAATTAGTGTTAATTGGTCTTCCATCTCTTCGTTATGCTCAAATTTCTTTTTCCAGCCTCTTATTGCTACTTGTCCCATGTTTTTTGGGATTTGTTGACCTCGTGAAATTTTGAATCAACATATTTTTCCTTTAAAATGATACATTTACTCGGATTACACGTTTGATCTGTCATCTACGTTATATTACAAATAAAATATTGACATTTGCCATCTCCACATCATTGCATTCAGTTTTTATTCACAATTTGTTTAGTGTCCCAACTTTTCTGGAATCCGGTTTGTAATTACAGGCCGGGCCGGATGTGGCCCATGGGCCTTGAGTTTGACACATATGGACTAAATAGAACTTGAAAAGATATATTTTTTCGAATGTGATCGCGCAATTCAGATCGAGTTGACGCGCACTACAGTACATCGAGCCCGCGTGCTATTGTGGTTTTGCCTGCGTGCCTCAATAAGTTACCCTCCCCTCGCTCTTAATTTTTTACTGTTCATCTAATGAATACACTGAGTATGACTTTATTATTTATTATTCGTGAAGCTTCAATTGGTGATCTGTCTTTCTGCGTTAACCGCATATTTTTTCATACGTCTCAAACCAAGGGGATGCGAAGGTAAAATGAATCGAGAAGCGCGTACATACTTAGTGCATCCCTCTCGGAATCGAACCGCGCTAGGAGGCTAAGCTCTACTATTGCACCACGGCGTGTGGTTTGTCTATTTGAGCGTAGCAGTGTAATTCGGTTTTTGTTCAGCATTCTTTGGAACTGTTGGTTTTTGTCTGCGCACTGCGTCAGTTCACGTGAGCCGCTGAATATGGTTTTATATGTCACTCGCTCGCTTCTAATTGTTTCGCTGCCTTCTTAATTATATAATGCATGTTTTCTTGAGCACTTTTTGTAGCTCTTCCTGGTTTTCTACGTAATGCGTGATGATGTAACACGAAACTCCGCCCCCCACGGCTTTCGAGCTCAACTTCATTACAGTAAATGGAGAAAAATAGCTTCCAGTTATGACCATTACGCGTAGAATTTCGAAATGAAACCTGCCCAACTTTTGTAAGGAAGCTGTAAGGAATGAGCCTGCCAAATTTCAGCCTTCTACCTACTCGGGAAGTTGGAGAATTAGTGATGAGTCAGTGAGTCAGTGAGGGCTTTGCCTTTTATTAGTATAGATTATTGATGTTTTTTATGTGTGTCGCGGCTGTAGCTGCAGTAGAAAGGAACTTGTTCACCACTGGTTTGTCTATTCAATAAAGGCATTTATTGTGGCTACAGGAGTTATCTATCTGCGATGCAGTGGCTCTTTATACTGTATTTCTGCATATTAACATGGTTTTTATAACTATAAATTAGTTTTTGAGGGGCAGGTTGATTCAGACGGAGCACTACTGAAGGCCTAGGTGTGAGATGCACTGTCCGTCACTGGACAGGATGATACGTAAATTTGATGAACATTACAACCCGAAAATAAACAAAACTGTACAGAGGTTCAGATTATATTTCTTCCAGTGCGTCTCTCTAAATCCACAGTGCGGGAACATTATCATAAGGTTTAACAATCTTATTGTAACACCTTCTACGTGCACCGAACTGTCCTTATTACGAAGTCTTCCTTGCTTTACCGCTGGCTGCTTCTTTCCATTCACCTACCTAGCTCTTTATTTAAACAGTTCTCCTTCTCACTTTTCCACTTCTTCGCTGTCTTCTCCTTTTCGTTCAAAATATGCGCCTGCTTGCCATTTTACAGTCAGCTCCCCTTACGTCACACCATGGTACGTTTAGCACAAGTTAATACCGGGAATGCCTGTTAAACATCTTACATTCACGAGTAGCGGTTTGCGTAGTGAACACTTCAATGAATGAAACCTGTTATCTTTATCTTTGCAACGGTTGACAAACACAGAATGTAACTTCATAACAACACATCCTCCAAATACGAACCTGATTGAAAGAAATAATGATAATCAAATCCTTGATGAACAACACTCATAACAGTGACAAAACAATTACATTGACAATCAGGTTATGTTATTTTTAAAATTTTTCATAACTTCTTTAACACAGTACTTCTCCGCTGCGAAGCGCGAGTATTTTGCTAGTAAACTATATAATGTATGAAGCCTGAAGGTCAAATAAACACTTTCACAAAAGGTTCAAGTACGATACAACAGCTTCCGTGGTGTAGCGGTAAGATTTGCTGACTTGTAATCAAGAGTCCTAGGTTCGATCCCGACTGCCTTGTATATTTACCATTTTCAGTAGTGAGCTGCTCTTATTGTTAATATTATACAGTAAACAAATACATTTGGTTTGTGTCTGTAACAGCCGGTGTATATTTATAGCACTTGTAACAGTTACCGATTTTTTTTTTTTTTCCCACTTTTATTCTCTCAGTCACAATCACATAGCAGCATTAGCTTTAAATTATAAGTATGGACAGCTTTGTCAACTTGTTTAGAATGAAATTGGAGCGCTAATGAATACACACCTCCTATTAAAACAGGAGACACTGAGGCATCTGATGAATTTACTCTCTCAGTCCACTCACTTGTTGGAATGTTGAAAATGCTTAAGGAAGATAATGGGTATGAATTGAAATCTGACTCACATGTCCATCGGGTTCTGTGCAAACTACCATCTAGTTTTTGAAATGGATTTGTTGAGTACTGGATAAAACAAGGGGTATAGACCGGAAATGCTGACACAACTTGTAGGCTGCAGGACCTTCCCCATCTAGTTACAGACCAAATCATAAAAAAACAAGTCTCAAAGTGAGCAGTTTTTTTACCAAGGTGAGGTCAAGAAGTCAAATAAAGGAACACCACCCTCTTACATCAAGCAGAAAGAAAACCCCACCTCAGTGCTGAAACAGCGACATGGCCTACACAGACAAAAGCTAAATCAAAGGCTATGCCATACTGCCCATCAGAGGTGGGTAGAGTAGCCAAAAATTGTACTCAAGCGTAGTGTTACTTCAAAATAATATTACTCAAGAGTAAAAAAGTATTTGGCATAAAGACTACTCAAGTACCGAGTAACTGTTTGAACATAATAAATGATTTATTTTTTTAGAAATGTTGTAATAAGATGGACAAAAATATTAAATAATGTGCAAATTCTGCTATTTTCAAATAATAAAATTAAAAAATGAGTAAAAATAAATAACATCTTTACAAAATAAAGATGCACAAATAACACAAAGGTCCAAATCTTAGCTTTTGAAGCCAGTACCTACAGTAGGTAGCATGTATGTTTGAACAGTGCAAACTACTTACGGTTATAAGATATATTGTACACTGACAGTATAATACTGTATATTCACTTTGTGGTGTAGTGGGTCCGTGGCTTCAAAAAAAAAAAAAGGCCAGTTTGAAATCCATAAAGCCGTGTCACTGACCGTGGGCGCAATAGCATGATTGCGGGGAGTTAATGAGGTAGTTGGAGCGAGTTCTCAATTGCTTCATTGACTTCCTGTGGTGTGTGATTAAGGCTCACAGAGACGGGATTGTGTGTGTATATATATATATATATATATATATATATATATATATATATATATATATATATACAGGTCAGCACAAAAAAACGAAAAAAGAAGGGGGGAATCAAAGAAAAGTTATGAGGTTAAAAGACATGAAAGGCAGGCTTGGGAACGACGATCTGGCCACCTGGAGAGAGGAAGCAGTGCGAGCTAGAGCCCCATGAAAGAGCGTTAGCTGTGGCGCTCTAGGGGCTAGCTCGCCCCACTGAACATTCGGGTGGAGTGTGGCGAGCAAGGCAGGTGTCCTCCCTAGGCTTCCGAGGTGTGACAACGTGACCGCAAAGGAAGAAGGGAGAAGAGCCGACCTCGGACGGTCTGGTCGTGATGCCTGGAGGCAGCCAAAACGTAGGTCAGCTGAAAGGAGCTTGTGGCTGCTGAGTCTCCATTGGCTACACGAGCAGTGGGTGAGCCAGGAGAATGAGAAGGAGGTGGGCTGAGATCAGGAGGAGTTAGTCTGCATTTTAACCTCGGATTTGTAATGGATTTATTTATGTACTGTCTTTTAGAACACTGCACCATTGACACTTTTGTTTACTTTACTTTTGTTTCAACTGGTTTTTAATAAAAGCACTTGAGCACTTTTTCCACCATCCTCTGGCCTCATCAGTGAATTATCCTTATATGTCAGCTCATCTCGGTCATAACTATCGACGGTGTGTGTTCAGCAGACTCCCATGTGGGAAGAGGGAGTCTGTAGGGGACCGGCATCATCACACACTTCCCCTCCAAATAGCACAGCTGATATAAATTAACATTCGAACACAAGGCAGCTTGTGCACGTACAAGAAGTCTCACTTTACTATGACTGCCTGTGCATGCTTAGTTAAAACGTGCTTCTTCTTCACTCAGTGAAGTGATGGTTAAGCTTCTGTAAGAGTTGGCTCTCAAGGTTCTTGCAGTGAAACAGTGACCGTTTAGCAGTGAACAGGAGCCCCACATGACTAAAAAGTCTCTCACAGGGTGCAGACACAGCAAGTTTGTGTATAGTCATGTGACTACATGGCTACGTCTGATTGGTGAAACGTAGTCATGTGATTATTGTTGCTACATCTGATTGGTGGAAAAGTCATGCAGTAGATCTACTGGCGACTTCTCTCTGGCAAAAATAGAGTGTAAGATGTAAATGAAAAAAGTAAAGAGTCGAATGTTGCTCAATGTAGCGTGTAAGAGTAGCGTTTCTTCTTCACAAATGTACTCAAGTAAAAGTAAAATGTATGGTGCAATAATACTACTCTTAAAAGTACAATTTTTTTAATAAAGTTACTGAAGTAAATGTAACGGAGTAAATGTAACTCGTTACTACCCACCTCTGCTGCACATACTGTGATTGTTACCCTAATAGTTGTGCAGAATTTAAGAAGTTAAGTACTGGCAAGGTTATAAAATGGATTAAGGACAATGACCACTGTTGGAAATGTGAATGTTCACATAAGCCTGAAGTCTGCAACTTAAAGAGGCCCTGCAGCTCTTGCAAGAAGCTTTACCTGACCATACTGCATGAGACAGTTACTGTGCTAACTCGAAGCAGAGTGTCCTAATTACAGTTGTTGAGCCAGAAATTATATATTTTGATCAGTAACCAAGTCTACATAAAGGTGCTACTCCACAATGTTGGACGATACATTGAGGCTTATGCTATACTAGACAATATTTCAGAGACAACAATTATGTTGCCTTCAACTGTACGGAATCTTAAGCAGGAGAAAAGAACAGAGACACTGACTCTTAGAACAGTGAGAGAGGGCCTTTTGTAGATAAATGACGCATCAATCACCTTTGATCTTTCTCGAAGGAGAGTGAGAGCCCCATAAAACATACAAGATCACGGAGTCATTCACTGCAAACTGTCTGGGGTTCTCAGAGTATTCCAACCCAGTTTCCCAACTTCAGAAGCGTTACCATCACCTACAGGGCTTTCCATTGCCAGAAGTCAATAAGTTCCACCCCATGCTTCTCATTGGTTCAGATTTATTACATCTGATTGTGCCAAACCACTCAGTGATACAGGGACCACAGGGCACACCATTAGTCATACATACTAATTTAGGCTGATCTTTACAAGGTCTTGCTGGTCGGCAGAAACTGCAAGTAAATGACCACTGACATTCATTAGTGCACCAGTATCTGAGCTTTTCAGTAATGTAGGGTGCCAATGGCAGATGGGCATACTTCCCTACATGAATGAGAAACATGCTACTCGATCAAAAATGGACATACAAGCTAAAGAGCTGTTGCAAGCAAAAACCACGAACGTGAGTAGTGAAGAGTTGCAACTCTATGTAGGTTATTACTTATTACTGGGTAACACGATGGGACCCATTTTAAAGCCACAAAAGAGGGAGAATTAACCAGCCTATAAAGCCCTGAATGTTATCTTCCTAGGAACCCTGTAACTAGCTATCTGCTAATATCTGAACTCACTCTGCATATTAGTCAAGTGTGCCTGTGGAGTGATCCCTTAAACCTTTGAAAGGGTCTTAATTTTGCAAAGCCTGTCTTCAGATGAATGATCATTGTTATAAATGTAAATTGTCAAGACTTATACGACTTCTTGGCTTTACAGAAAATGCCAAAGATTGTAAGTAATAGTTTAATTTTTTTTTTCCCCAAATTTGGGGACAGCTGTGTAAGAAAGTTTAATGAGGTAATGCCCTCAACCAGGAGTGGTTGCCTGTTCCCAAGAGACTTTATTTTCACCATGTTGGTTTACCTACAGCATGTTTGTTTGTTTATTGTTATCAATTGTTTGTTACATTAAATAAAATATAAAATACTGGAATTCACCAGTCTCTTATCTCCAGTCATCTGACTGGGACTCTTGCAGTCGGCTTTCTTTTAGGTAAACCCTATGAATTAGACCATTTCTAGAGATCCCTGAAACTCCTGTTTTACAAAGGTTTTAATTTCACTGAAGCAAGGTGTGAGTTTAGAAAGCCCTGATGAAATTTCACTTTTAACATTGAAACAGAGTATCATCTGCATAAAAATGATAACCCAGTCCAGAGCTATGAATAATATGGCCAAGGGGAAGCATATAAATACAGAAGAGAAGAGGGCCGAGGACAGAGCCCTGAGGAACTCCTTGTGTGACTGGCGCTGAGCTGGATCTGCTGTTGCCAAGACTAACAAACTCTTGCCTATCAGTCAGATAGGACTTGAACCACTGGAGGGCAGTGCCAGAGATACCCAGCATGTTCTCCATTCTGGACAGTAGACTGTCATGTCTGGCAGTGTCAAATGCTGCACTGAGGTCTAATAGAATTAATATGCTGGTTTGTCCAGAGTCTGCTGCCATAAGTAAATCATTGGTTACCTGCAGCAGAGCAGTTTCACAGCTGTGCTGCGCCCTGAAACCAGACTGAAAGGGTTCCGTCAAATTTTTTAGTAATTGGTGAGTGGGGAGGCTACAAGATACTCAGGAACTTTTGACAGAAAAGGTAAGTGAGAAACAGGCTGAAAATTGTTAAGATTGTCAGCATCAAGATCAGACTTTTTAAATGTTCGGGTTATAGTAGCGATTTTAGAAGGGGCTGGCACAAAGCCAGTGTCAATGGATATATTTTTTTATTGTTATAAGAGTTGGGATTAAGGCAAGATTTAAGAAGTGTGGTGGGGATGGGGTGCACAAGTAGTGCCATACAAAGCAGGTCGTTAACAAATGTGACCGGTGAAAATTTGGGGAAAAAAAGCTGAGTGGAGTGGGAATACAGGGAAAGAAATAAATGGATGATGGATTTATATTAGTTGAAGTATTTAGATCTTAAATTTTTTTGTGGAAACGTTTTCACAGGCATTAGTAGAGGAGACAATTGGGCCAGATGCAGGTTGAAGTAGTTAACTACAGAGAACAAAACTTTTACTTATCATGACCACTTTCTATTATTCTGCCATAATGTGTGTTTTTGGCTACATTTAGTGCATCCCTGTAAGCCCTTTGATGGTTAGAGAAAGCCTGGATGTGCACTGTGAGGCCAGTCTTGCATGATATTTTCTCAAAGCTAGTTGCTTACATAGACCAAAACTCTGAATTGTACCATGGAGCCGAGTGCTTAAATGAAACCTTTTTTTGCTTTAATGGAGGAATTTTATCTAGTTCTGAAAGAAAGGCTGTGTTATAGTGATCAACAAAAGACTATCTAGTGTTGATGGAAAGGGTAAAAAGGGAAAGATCAGAAATGGAACTAGCAAGGATAGTGGGACAGATATTTTTAAGATTTCTGAAAGAAATTTGACGTTTACAGGTAAGAGGAGGGAGAGTTTATGAGACAGTGGAAAGTACTGCTTTATGGTCAGAGAGTCCCAAATCACTACTACAAGTGTTGCCAAAACATAAGGCAGATGTACAGATCAAGTCCAATATACTGTATGACCACCAGAATGAATAGGAAAATCAACATGTGGCACCAAGTCAAAACAGTCCAGTAATGATTAGAATTCATTTATCAGCTAATGTTAATATGGATGTTGAAATGCCAAGAAGAATGACTCTCTGTGAAAGAGAACTTAAGTTTTCCTCATGAAGCCAGTAATAACAAGCACAACTATTCTTCCATCAGCAGTATCTCACTTCCTCTGCTGTGACATTAGGTATGTGGCATTGACCAAACACTGTCACCTGTGCTGATTGAATGGGCCGCAACAAGTATACAGGTACTGAATTGGTTGCTGACCTTGGGCAAGCTTCACACAGAAAGTATAAACCGGGCTTTACTACGATTGCAGCAGGCCATGTTTTTGCGAAAAAGGCATTACTTCTGCAAAATAACACAGTAATTTTTTTTTTTTTTGGAGGGAATAATCTTCCACAACAGTAAACCATATGTGCTTAATGAAAGTAAGTATTGTGTTATGTTAATCATTGCTTTAAAGACTAAGCGCCTTGTGGTTTTCTTTGACGATGAAATTAGAAAGAAAATACATTTGTATTTGTGTAGCAAGTACTGCCTCTGAGACAGTGTTGAGTACAGCTGGCAACATTGTGATCCGAGTGAGATGCTGCCTTAAGGCAGATACGTTAAATATGTTAGTGATCCTTGCCCAGAATCTAGTTATCCAGTGAGGAACATAATTTGCTGTGATTATAGATGAGAGGGATATGGCCTCTTTTGGCAATAGTATGTTGTTTGTCTTAATGATGGTATCTTAGTTATTTGCTGTTATTTATGGCATATCTGTCCTGTACTATTTTTATTTTGCAAAGCCTAAAAGACAAAATGAAATTCAATTTTTATTTACGTTCCAATGTTCCATGCCAATAAATTGCTCCTCTTTTTCATAAAGTGTCAAGTGCAAGCAGCCGGCTATTCCATCCTCCACCACGACTTAGGCGATTGCAAACATCTCCCAGATCATGCCTTGATTGATTTTCTGGGAGTGAAGTGGAAGTTTTAGAGTGCAAATAATAGATGATTGTTTGGAACTACGCATTCATGTCTGTTCTGTTTCTACAGTAATCTGTGTAAACACATTGTTTAAACAGAAACGTTTTTTATATTCTACTAGTAGATGACAAAATGTAGACATAAACTATATAATGTATGAAGCCTGAAGCATCACAGAAATACTTTCACAAAAGGTACAAATCTAACACAACAATTACGCTTTTATTCAAAAATATAACTGCAGAAACAAAAAGCCGCTTAACATGTGACTGACACCTGTTTGTTATGACTGCCTCCATAAGCAATAGAATCAGCTGCCGCCTGGGAATCAAAAGGTCAGCAGGTTGATCCTGCACCACTTCGTTTTGAAGTAAACTGCTCTTAGTCTTCTTTAGAATAAAACATACATTTGATTTCAGTCTATAACAGCGGTTGTAATTTATGATACTTATAATTAGCTTTGTTTTTTTGTCAAAGAATCATAAATTACACCGGCTGTTACAGACTGAAATCAAATGTATGTTTTTATTCTAAAATAGTAAGACTAAGAGTAGTTTACTTCTCAAAACGAAGTGGTGCAGGATCGAACTCGCGACCTTTTGATTCCCAGGCGGCAGCTGATTCTATTGCGCTATGGAGGCAGTCATAATAAACAGGTGTCAATGTCGCATGATAAGGCGGCTTTTTGTTTCTGCAGTTATATTTTTGAATAAAAGCGTAATTGTTGTGTTAGATTTGTACCTTTTGTGAAGGTATTTCTGTGATACTTCAGGCTTCATACATTATATAGTTTATGCCTACATTTTTTCAACTACTTGTAGAATATAAAAAACATTTCTGTTTAAACTATGTGTTTACACAGATTACTGTAGAAACGGAACAGACATGAAATGCGTGTGTTCCAAACAACAATCTATTATTTGCACTCTAAAACTCCACTTCACTCCCAGAAAATCAATCAAGGCATGATCTGGGAGATGTTTGTGCACGTTCTAAGTCGGTGGGAGGATGGAATAGCCGGCTGCTTGCACCTTGTCTTTATCAGCACATTTAGATGACAAAAGACGCTGGTTGGAGAGCTGTGAACAATTTTAAGAAGCGATTTAAGGTGGGACGGATTTACGAGTTTTTTCGTAGGATCTGGTAATTCTAGTGTTAGTAATTATGAGGGATTTTGTAGATTTTGAGTTTCATATATGCATTATTCAGGCCTGTGAAATTTCAAGGAACTACTTTTCTTTTATATTATGTCACTTTTCATACACAGAAAATCCAGTTTTTGTGAAGAGGTATATTTCATTAGTGAAAGTTGTGTCACTTTGCGGACACATTATGGGGGGAAGAAAGAAAAATATTAATAATAAAGAAGCATACAAAGACAGTTTAAGTGCAAATGTACATATAGTAGAACTTAGAAATTTTAAACTACATTTAAACATACTTGAATATTTATTTTTAATATGAGTACTCAGACACTGATTTTTGTTTAATTTGACAGTCCTATTCTGGGGCAGACAGAGAGCATTTTGGGCAACAGTACTGAAAAACAAATATTTATTTTAATAACACGAATACTATAATTTAATTCTATGTACTTTCCATTGCTGTTTATGCATTATATTTTAACTGTGACATTTCTGTGTTTCAAAGAGGCTGACACTTCTAAAACTACCTCTTTTTCTCCCCACATTTATCTACTTTGTTAAAGGTAGAAACATGTCAATGCCCAGCATAGGTTGCACATCTACAATATTAATATTATTGTTTGGAGCTTCCTTTCACTGTGGGAAGTTAATGTTATAGTTATTCTTTAAATTATAACATCAAAGATTCTTATAGTGATATAGCTTGTAACTCCAGCATCTGTATTTGTCTTGGTGTGATCCTGCGTGACTGTACTTTCCGTTTTTGTACTCTTTATTGTGTAAACTTTATCAGATTGACTCACATCCCTTTATCCATTATTGACTTACCACTGTTTATAAAGTATTGTACTTTAGCAGTTCTCCCCAACTTCCTTTTTATATCTCTAACCTTAGGCGATTAGACAGAGTAAAAAGACAAGCAGGAATTAAGTTACACATTTTAATAATGTATTATTAATAATATTCATAAAATAATAATAATAATGAATCAGAGTATGTGTGAATATTGGCAACCTTACAACCTGATAATTGTTAGATGTGTGGTTTCATTTGGCACACAGACTTGTAGTTGCTTAAATGTCTCTGGTAAAATCATCATTTCTAGTCGGCTTTTGTCATTACTGGCCGAATGCCTCTCTCAATATGGCTGCTGAGTACTCTTTATTGTTTTCTCTTCATGTCCATATCGAGAGGGAGGGAGAGACAGATAAAAAAAACAACTTTGTTTATTCCTGTCCAAATGCACAGGTACAGAATGGCCTCTGATTCAAAACCAATCCCCAACAGCCATATTTCAGACCAATGGGTACACACACTGCCCTTTTACACCTGCCGTCAAGTAATGGATAGGCTTATAGAATGGCCCCCATTTGTTTAACTGAAACTTGCCCGCTAGGTAGTTTTATGGCCTTCCTGTGGGTGGTGGCTTATAGAATTCCCCACACTACATCACTCTTGCCAAAAGAGTTTGAAACATCTTCCTCAACCCTGCAATAAATTACACATCCTGAGTCAGTCCTAAAGACTCGGGGGTTGGTTAGTTAGACATTAAAGTACAAGCCTAATGAAACAGTAATGTTACAATTGGTATGTCTAGCCCACAAACAAAATCATACAAAATATTTAACAACTTATATACAAAATATCACTCCACCACCATCTGATAACAGTATTTTTTTTCAGTTATAGACAAGCCAGAGTAATTGTTACTCTGAATTAACTTGTCCTTATTTCTTTTTTCATGTTCCTTACCGTAAAACCATAAAGTTATTCTTTGCTCAAATTGTTGATACTAAGCAACTGTTACCATTTTCTTCTGTATCCAATATGATGAATGTGGATTTGGTTTGTAGTGTTTTACACTGTTTTTCTTAAGAAACTTTTTTTTTTTTTTTTTTTATTTATTAATTTTATTACAATCAATACATAGCAATCAAGTTTTTACAAAAAAAAAGAATTATGCTAAGAACAGATCGATCCCCACCCTTGAGAGAGAGAGCAAGCCAAACGGTGTAAAATTTAAGGCTTTTAAAAATACCTAAATCAACAAATTCTCTGTGCTTTATAAAATCATTTCAAAATATTACTGATTAGATCCTGCCATGTTTTGAAAAAAGTCTGCACAGATCCTCTAACTGAGTATTTGATTTTTTCCAATTTTAAATAATATAACACATCAGTTTCCCACTGACTTAAAAGAGGAGAGTTTGGGTTCTTCCAGTTTATCAGAATAAGTCTGCGTGCCAACAGTGTAGTGAATGCAATCACAGTTTGTTTGTCTTTCTCCACTTTAAGACCCTCTGGAAGAACCCCAAACACAGCTGTTAATGGGTTAGGAGGGATTGTGAGTCCAAGACTGTCTGAGAGGTAATTAAAAATTTTTGTCCAGAATAATGTTAATTTGGAGCAGGCCCAGAACATGTGACCTAGTGAGGCTGGGGCTTGGTTGCAACGTTCGCAGGTTGGATCATGCCCTGGAAACATTTTGGAGAGTTTTAGTCGAGACAGATGTGCTCGATATATAATTTTGAGTTGTATAATTGTATGCTTTGCATATGGAGCTTGAGTGAATTCTCTGCATTGCTACTTTCCACTCCTTTTCTGATATATTAATTGAGAGGTCATTTTCCCAGTGTCCTCTTGGATCTTTGAAAGGAAGGGATTGTAAAAGGATTTTATATATTGTAGAGATGGAGTCTAACTCCTTGAAATTGAGCAATAATTTTTCCAGCGTGGATGAGGGTGCAAGATGAGGAAAATCTGGAAGGTTCTGTTTAACAAAGTTCCTGATTTGAAGATAGTGAAAGAAATTTGTAGCTGGAATGTTAAATTTGGAACGTAATTGTTCATAGGATGCAAAGACGTTGTCTATATAAAGATCTCTAAGCAAGTTAATTCCAAATTTTTCCAGATATTAAAACTGCATATGTTTGTGAGGGTTGAAAGAGGTGGTTCTTTTGCAGGGTGCCACAGAAAGAAGCTTCTCCGTCTTAAAATGCTTTCTACATTGGTTCCAGATTCTAAGTGAGTGGAGCACAATTGGGTTATTAGTGTATTGCCGATAACGTGTGTTTATTGGAGCACAAAGCAAGGAATACAAAGAAGTACTGCAGGATTTTACTTCTATTGCGGTCCATGCCTGTGTATGTTCTTCTATTTGTGTCCAGGTTCTTATCGACTGTATATTTGCGCCCAGTAATAAAACTGGAAGTTAGGTAGAGCCATGCCGCCTTCTGCCTTTTGTCTTTGTAGGGTCGCTCTTTTGATGCGTGGATGTTTAGAATTCCAAATAAATGAGGTTATTGTTGAATCTAATTGCTTAAAGAACGATTTATTAATGTATATTGGTATGTTTTGAAATAAAAAGGAGCTTAGGAAGAATATTCATCTTAACAGTGTTAATTCTTCCAGCTAGTGTGAGATGAAGGGTTGACCATCTATGCAAGTCTTGTTTAATTTTTTCCATACAGACATAAAATTTTTTGATAAAGAGCTTTATGTTTACTTGTGATGTTTACCCCGAGGTATTTAAACTGTTCTGCAATGATAAAAGGAAGGGTGTCTAATCTAATATTATATGCTTGAATTCACCGGAAAGAGTACACTTTTATTCAGATTAATTCTGAGACCAGAGAGCTTTTGAAATTCTGTGAGTGCTGCTAAGACTGCAGGCACAGAATTTTCTGGGTCCGATATATACAGTACCATGTCATCTGCATATAATGAGATTTTCTGTTCCAGTCCTTCTCTGCTAATCCCCTTTATCTGATCAGTATTTCGACAATGTATTGCCAGTGGTTCAATGGCAATTGCAAACAGCAGTGGTGACAAAGGGCATCCTTGTCTTGTGCCACGTTCTAGTTTAAAGTAGTCTGAGCAAATGTTATTGATGCAAACTGAAGCTTCTGGGTTAGTATACAGTAATTTAATCCATGCACAAATGTTCGGGCCAAACCCAAACTTCTCCAAAATAGTAAAAAGATATTTCCATTCAATCATGTCGAATGCTTTTTCTGCATCCAATGATAATAATATTTCTGGGGTGTTTGATTTAGTTGGTGAGTATATTACATTAAACAGGCGTCGAAGATTTGAAGATAAGTGTCGGCCCCTAATAAATCCAGTTTGGTCTTGTGATATTATTGAGGGAGCACTTTCTCCATCCTTCTAGCTATGATTTTAGAGAGTATTTTAACGTCGTTATTCAGAAGTGAAATTGGTCTGTATGATGCACATTGTAATAAGTCCTTATTTTGTTTTGGAAAGACAGTGATTAGTGCTTGGCGAAAGGTTTGTGGAAGAGATTGGTTATCTCTGGCTTCTGTAAATGTTGCTAATAGGAGGGAGCTAGCTGAGCGGAGAATTTCTTGTAAAACTCTGCAGGGTAGCCATCAGGGCCTGCTGCTTTTCCACCTTGGAGTGACTTTATAGCATCCAGTAATTCTGATAATGACAGAGGTTTATCGAGCTCCTCCACACTAATAGCGTCAATTTGTGGTATCTGTAATTTATCCAGAAATGCATTAGATTGTATATTGTCTTCTTTAAACTCAGTAGTATATAGGGATTTATAGTAGTCTCTAAAAGTGCACATTATATTTTTGTGTTCGATGATTTTATCTCCATTCGTGTTAGTAATTACGAGATTGCGTTGCGCACTTCTTGCTTGTGAATTTGTTGCGCTAAAAGCTTATTAGCTTTCTCTCCATGTTCATAATAATGATGTCTGGATTTGTAAATTAGTTGTTCGGTTTCTTTAGTTGTCAAGAGGTTTAATTCTGAATGTAGAGCCTGCCTCCTCTTATGTAGAGTCTCGCTTGGTAGTCTGGCATGTTCTTCATCTATTTTAGTAATTTCGCTTTTATCTCTGCTACTTTCTTCGCTCGGATTTATTTCTGTGGGAAAGATATGAGATAATCTGTCCTCTTAAGAAGGCCTTAAGAGTTTCCCAGAGTGTTCCTGCAGAGATCTCAGGGGATGTATTTGTCTCTAGAAAGAATTCAATTTGTTTGGATATAAATTCAGTACAATTCTCGTCAGCTAATAGAAGCGGATTGAGACGCCATCTGCGGGTGAGTGTATGGGGCTTAGTAATTTCAGCTCCAAGATCATCGGAGCATGGTCTGAAATAACAATAGCATCGTATTTACAAGATTTAATCTTAGGCAAGAAGTTATTATCTATAAAGAAGTAATCAATCCTTGAGTAGCAATGATGTACTGGTGAGTAGAAAGAATATGTTCTTGAATTTGGGTTTAAAAACCTCCAGGGATCTGATAAGTTGTGATCAGTTATAAACTTTGTAATTATCTTTGCGGTGTTAGTTGCCGTTCCCCCTGTGGAGGAAGTCTTATCTAAAAGTGGATTTAGAACACAATTAAAGTCCCCAGCCATTATAAGTTTATGAGTGTTCAGATTGGGAATGGATGCAAATAAATTTTGTATAAATTCCTTATCATCAACATTAGGTGCATAAACATTTATCAAAATCATTTTACAGTTAGATAAGTCTCCCATGACCATCACATATCTCCCTTCAGGATCCAATACTACATCTGATGCTACAAATGGTACTGTTCTATGTATGAGAATTCCCACCCCTCTAGTTTTCTTTGTAAAACTAAAATGGAACATTTGGCCAGTCCAGTCTTTTGCAGCGGAACTGATCCTTACTTAGTAAGTGGGTTTCCTGTAAAAATACTATTTTAGCATTTAGACCTGTTAGGTGAGAAAGTACTTTCTTTCTCTTTAATTCGTGATTCAGGCCTTTAACATTCCAGCTTACGAAGTTAACTGTCCCATCATGGAGACACTGATTCTGAGTTTTTGGTGTCATATTATAGTCTTAACTGGAAGTGAAATAGTTTAGGTCTTAATTTCCTATTCCCCCAAGAGTTGTTGCCATGCAGCTTATTATTACGTTGATAGTTATAATTATAAAGATTGAGATGATAGATTAGATATAGATCAAGCCTGCTCTCTTTCTCTTCCCCTTAACCCCCACCCTCCCTTTTTGCCTCCCCAGGTGAGGCTAAAACCCACTTCATGCAGTCCCAGTCCTCTGACATACCCAGAGACAGAGCACGCCCAAAGCACATCAAGCCCCCATGCAGTGGGCTTTAAGGTTAAAAGATAGAGATATCTGTTACCAATATAGTCTTTAAAAGAGGAAAAAAAAAAAAAAAAAAAAAAAGAATTTTGCACTTAATATATATATATATATATACATATATATATATATACATACATACATACATATAATCTTCATCAATTTTAGTGCATTAAGATGATATCCCCAGATAATAAACCCAGGTGATGGTGTTAAAGATGTGTCCAAAACAAGCATAACAAGTCTTAATGCAGTAATAGCAATAACAGCAAACCAAGGGTATGATATTGAACAGTCTCATTTAGGGTACACATGAAATAATTAGAAAAAAAAAAAAAAAGAGGAGGAAAACGTAATTAAGCACAATAAAACACAAACATTTAGCCCTAGTAATACTAAGTAATGATAAGTAATAAGTAAGTAATAATAATATAAGAATATGAGAATATATGCTGATAAAAAACCCGTATTTTAAAAACAAATAGATCAGACAGTAGATTATTAATCCTAGCTTTATCATTTACCGCCATGACTCACAATTATGTATCAGAATAGTCCCGGATCAGCTTTCTTAACTCATTTTCTGCCTCCTCCTTGCTAGCGAAAACATAGAAATGACCCTGCCATTCCACTTTCAGTTTTGCGGATACAGGAGGCCGATTTGACATTGGCTTGCCGTAGCCGCTGTTTAATATTATAGAAGGCGGCGTTTGATAGCTGTTGCTGGAGAGAAGTCAGGGAAGACGCGAATTTGGCAATCTTCATATATAATATCTTCCTTTTTTTTCCTGAGGAGTTCCATCACCTCTAACTTAAATGATAATCGTTCAAAACGGACTATAAAAGATCTTGGTCGGGTCTGACGGTGTTTGATCAGCGCGCGTAAGCCGCTGCTATCTCAGATTCTGCTTTAAAGTCGCCCCGATTATTTTAGAAAAAGTTCAGTTGCGAATTTCACGGGTTTAAACTTTCTCGATTCTCCGCAAGCCTTCAATTCTGACATTATACCTTCTATTCCCATCTTCTAAAGCAGCCAGTCTG
This sequence comes from Polypterus senegalus, assembly GCF_016835505.1. Classification (NCBI taxonomy): domain Eukaryota; kingdom Metazoa; phylum Chordata; class Cladistia; order Polypteriformes; family Polypteridae; genus Polypterus; species Polypterus senegalus. The sequence goes on along the minus strand of NC_053161.1, from coordinate 123,371,160 downwards.
TCTCCAAGTTTTTCTCCGAGTTTTTACATTCGAACTGACATTTACTGCTCTTTCCTCGGCACTGGCAGCTAGATGTTCGCTATTTCGATCCGATTCGTGAATGTCTCACTAAGATGCTCCAATCGATCAGCAAGCGTGCTCAGTTTAGCGAGTTTTTCTCAATGCGCTCTTCAATTTTACCCAGCACCTGTCGAAGTTCAAGCTGTACCTCTTGGAAGCCTTTCATTTGCCTGTTGGATTTCCTGTCGCAGACATTCATTGGCCTGTTTCATCTCCTGTTTCAGTCTCTCATGTGCCTTTGCCGTTGCTTTCTCATTAGCCTTCTCGCTTTTCTTTATATCTTGCCTGAGGTCAGCGAGCAACACTTTCAGTTCAGATAGCTCAAATGTGCCTTCTTGTACCGTAGATGAAGCAGCAGACTCTGCTGAAGCGGTGTCCCGCTGCTCCAGTCCCGCGTGATTGCGTAACTGAAGCCGCGGACCTCCCGCCTTTTCCAGTTTCAGGTAATCCTCTCCAATCGGCGAGCTATCCACATCTGCACTCACGATCGCACCTTCGCTCCCCTTTTCGCTCTCAGCAGGCGACGATGTAGCGGACCGTGGTCCCGAGGAGTCTGTACTTTCGCCCATCTGATCCAGGTCTGTCTCTGAGAGGCCGTATCTCGAACTAGGGCTTGCTGATCGCAGCTTGGATGTAGCTTTAGTCTTCGATTCTTTCGGACCCCCCTTCTTGTTGGCCATGTTTATATGTGTTTACATATACTGTAGCGGTCCCTCTCGGGTTGAATAAATACAGGATATCTCAGAATAATAAGCAAATAATATGAAAAATAGCACCACTGCTAGCGGAGCTCCACTTCAGACGTCCATCTCTCGCATCGGACGAGACCAATAATTAAGAAACTTTTTATGCCATACCATTATAGTATGTTATGGTCGCTGCCATTTTTTTTTTGGATCTCTGGTTTATGGTTACTATGTTACCAAGGGCTGACTGGAATTGTATAGAGTATTACATAATCAATGCAGCTTTATAAAAGCTGGTACTGAGCACTTCCTAGTGGTTGTGAATTTATCCCAAAAGGCTTGCTGTGCATGTTAGTGTTAATTTTTGCCTTTTGTCTCTAAATTTTAGTTTGTTTCAACAAGTAATTAATAACAATATTAATAAATCACTGGGGCTGCTTACTCTTGAAAATGTTTTTTGAATTGAAACCGGTAATCAGTAGGAAAAAATGTGTGTGATTTTCATTTTTTTTACTTTGTTCACTCAAGTACGTTGTTTCTTTTTGTGTTTTTCTTCAGTTGTACACAGTTCCCTTTTAAAAGCCCAAAGATGCTAAAGTATATGGAAAGCAGTTCTTAAAGTAGATGTAAGTGCTGGTACTATATGTGTTACACTGCTGTATAAACATGAAGAGTGAGGAGCATGAAGCAGTAGCTTCAAGTGTCGCATCACAATTTCTGTGGCTTCCCATTAGATATTCAAGTTAACAGACCGGTTGTTGGAATATTATGCAACTTAAGTGCACTGATCAAAGGGCAGGAGGCAACTTTGGATCAGTCCTAGTGCCACAGTACCAGGGCTGGAGGTCAATGGAGTGGAATATATAACCAAGATGAGAATCAGCATCTAAGAATGGTGGAAGTCAAGACAAAAATACAGACCTTGTTAACCATTGAGGTTTGCATCTTCCTTGAACTTGGCTGAACATCCTATTTCCATTTAACATGATCATGTGTCTTTTTCCTGTCCAGGACAATGCCCTGTCTTAAGTCATCTGTCCATCTGATTGGTTAGTGGTGCTATTCGCATGGTTCGTTCATCAGTTTTCTTTCGTTCTTCATTTGCAGTCCCCTGTGAACACAGCGCAGAGCAGAACGTGCATGTTAATATTAGTAAATAATAATAAAAACATTTTTTCTATAACATCACCAAATTTCAATCAAATCATTTAAAATGTTTTTGAGTTTTTTATTTTTTATGAGAATGGGGAGGGGTTTACTCCTAAATATCAATATATTGAAATGTCATTTATTAGAGCAGACAACTACTGCTAGATGTACTGTCCTGCCAAATTTAAGCTTTTTAACTAAAGGAAAATAGTGTTTTTTGTTGATTAGTGAGCAAATCAGTCAGTCAACTATGCATTATAAAGTATAAATAACATAATATTGTCCCAGTATCTGATTATTGTGCTGTCCAGCAGACAGTGGCAGCTAAACTGTAACATTTACAAGTTTCTTTTAAAATTTACATCCTGTGCTACAAAGTAAAGTATGTTACAATATTTTTGTTCATTATTCTTGAAGTCAGTGGCTGTTTTTGTTTACGGAACACCCTGATTCCTTTGACTTAGCTCATAACTGGACGTACTGAGAATAGGATGAAGTAGTTTTTCAAGACCAGGAAATTTACCAGAGGCCTTCTAACATGTAATAGTTTTTATTGCCCTTATTATTGAAGTTACATTAAAGTAAACATACCTTCTATGGTTTCCTTGTTTCTGGTATAATCTGAACTGCAAAATCTAAAATGAAAATCTTAATTTATTAATCAAACACTCTGTTATTTATTTGTTTTTACAGCACAGCTACTGCTCCTCCTGATGATGAGATTTTGGGCAATTCCAGGTATTCATCCCGTGGAGACAGGGCAGGATATGGAAGACACAATAGAGAACAAAATTCAGCAACAGCTAATGCAACATGGGCATTGGAAAAGAAAATTGATGAACTAGAAAAGGTGAGGCTATTTTGTGTTGTACTCGGCTTTATTCAGGATCCTGTGATCCAGAGGTACCCACAATATGTCAGTTGTCCGGGAAATTTCCTAAGACAGTGTGCATTAGTTGTAGTGCTGTGTGTGTATGTGTGTATATATATATATATATATATATATATATATATATATATATACATACACACACACAAACACACACAGTGGAACCTCACGTCACGACCATAATTCGTTCCAAAACTCTGGTCATAACCCGATTTGTTCGTGACTTGAAGTAATTTCCCCCATAGGATTGTATGTAAACACAATCCATTCCAGACCGTGCGAACTGTATGTAAATATGTTCTCTTTAAAGATTTTTTAAGCACAACAATAGTTAATTATGCCATAGAATGCACAGTGTAATAGTAAACTAAATGTAAAAACACTGAATAACACTGAAACATACACCCAGGCTCCCTGCTCAGCTGCACACGAGCCTGCATTTGCTCAATCGCTCTCACGCTCTCTCTTGCTCTCTCTCCTGCATTGGCTTTCTCCTCCTGCTTCCTCCTGCAACCTCCCATTCTTTCCTGTTCTCTTCTTTTCCCTTTAGCCGACTCACGCTTCTATTTATGAAGAGGCGTGGTAATCGTGGCAATCAACAATTCTTGGAACAATTATGGATGCGGACTGCTTCTCAACTGTGCACTTAGGTGAGAAACGCCCACTTCACGAACTCCTCAGGAACCGCTTCGGCCACACACCACCACACCCCCTTGCTAAGCCGCAATTATTTATTAAAATTGGCCTTTTTGACGGGAGCTGTGGACCCGCTATTCCACAGGAGGAAGCTGGGTTGAGAGAAGGTTAAAGTTTTGAGGGAGAGTCCCTATGCGTGATGCACCGAGAACAATGTACAGTAGAGGGAGAGACTGAACACGCAGAAATCATTGGCGCGTACAAACTGGAAGGGAAACGAAATAGAGCACAAAGAGTTCACAGCGAATGCACAGGGAGAGACTGAACACATGCAGCAATCATCGGCGCATACGAACCAGAAGGGAAACTGGCTTGTTTGTCAACCGAGTGTGTGGTCATGAACAAATGCAAAAGTTTGGCGAACTTTTTGGTCGTAACCCAATTTGTACGTGTTCAGAGACATTCGTGAACCGAGGTTCCACTGTATACATGTGTGTGTGTATATCTATTTATTTTTTTTCCCCCTAAGTTGAAGTTATTCGTTCACAGTCATGGTATATTATTTATTTGCCACATGAAACTGTGTTGTAACATCAAGTGTTTTACATGAATGTTTAAAAATACCAAGCCTGTTTTAAAATTGAGATGATGGGGCATGAGTCCAAACATGAAACGAAAACCTTGAAACTTGCAAAATACATTCATTTTCCAGGCCAAGAGTGTTATCAAGTATGATCCACATCTTCAGAATGTACACATATTGCAAAAAAGTTTATCCATGCAATTTTAGGAAAGAAAAAAAGCAAAACATATTTGTGATGTTCAATTGTTTTAAAAGGAACAAAGGGCATCCTCCACACTGCTTATATTCTGCTTCACTGGAAATCTTTCAGCCCAGTTGTCATAGTTTCATTTTGAAAAGTTATCTCCAAGCACTCTTATTGATGTTATTGAATGCTGATGCTGAGAATTACTGTCTCTGTTCTGTACACAACTAGACAGTAATTACTGAAAAAGTGTCAAACTTTGTGATCACTCACAGTCTTTCTCTACTTGTGATAAATGAACAGTAAAACCTTGATTATCCTTCAGGGCTTGGAACCAAGGTTGTGGCAGATAAAAGAAATGATTAACTGAACAGCTACTTTAAAAATGATATACGGTAGATTAGTTTAGCAAATACAGTACACCCCCAAAATTCGTGGGGGTTATGTTCCTAGAGCACCTGCGAATTGTGAAAAACCGCAAATTTTGGATGTGGTTAAAAAATGCCTATTTTTATAGTTTAAACCCTAAATATGCCCCTAAAAAACTTTAATTTCAAACTCAGCTTAATACATTACCTAAAAATAAAGAATGTAAAGGTAAACCTGTATACTGTACAGCTATGTCTCCCGCAGTGCAATAATGTAAAATACCGATGTTACCGCTATTTGCACTGTTATTCATGCAAGCCCGTTTTCATTGCCAGAAGCCTAACGGTGCAGCTCATTTCGACAGCATCTTGGGGCTTTAACCCTTAAACTGCCGCATACTTGGGGGTTAATGCATCCCTGAACGCTTTTTTGCTGCACTTTAAGTAAACGCCACAATTAACAAAGAAAAAATGAAATTTTAATGGAACACATAACAAAGAAAAAGTGAAATTTTAATGGAACACTTTTTTTTCATGCAAAGAGCATCACAATTACTGCAGCACTGATCATTTTACACACTGCTAATGAACTATAAAAACTACTGGAACAATATATACAAAGTGCAACTGATGCCATAAATGCAACTCAGTAAATCATTGAGCCAACTGTGCTTGAACTGGCTGCACACAAACACACAGAGGTAAGCGCTGATGCTTGCAGGCTAGTCTAGTGCAGTGGCTCAATCCCAAGGACATTGAGGCTTCAGTGTGTCACGCTTCGGTCACAGAATTGCACAGAAACACAGGAGATTGTAGAAACAGGAACTTTATTCAGACACTTCTGAAAGAGACATGTTTGTTTGAAGTAAAAGGAGCTCCATATGCAGTTGGTTATCAATTAAAGAATAGACAAACATCATAGGGGAGCACAACCCCCAACAGAAGCAGAGAATGTCTGGGGGAGGAGAGAGAAACAAAGCAATCAGCCAAAATGGACAGGTGCTGTTCATGCTTTTAAGTAAGCATAGCGTCGCACGAGTAGCATATCACGCGACAGAGCATCCACAAGTAAGCCCAGCAAGTAAAGGAGCAATGTGAAGGTAATCTATCAGCTTTTTTTAAGAGGGGGTTTTTGAGGAGTGTCTGTGTATTCTAGGGGTGCATTCAGCCCCCCCTGCTCATAAGGGGCTGGCAGTGGTCATGAGCTGGCTGCTCAACGAATGTACGGCACTGACTGATCAGCTCCTGCGTGCTCGCAAATGGCATTGGGAAATGACTACTGTATAGCCGATTGTGGCGGTTAAAGGGTTAGGAGGAACAAAACGGAAAACACAAGAACACTCAGCTGGAGATGCATCACAGTCAGTCAGCAGCAAGGAGAAATTAATAACGCTGTAGCGGTCCGGTGCCGCTAAGATTTACACCGTCAAAGACAGGTGATTTATGTATTTTTATAGTGGGGATTCCAGGGATGCACCCAGCCTTGACCCGACCCACGCGCACTAACAAACAGAGACAAAAACAAAGCAAACCAGTAATCAAACAGGAAACAAATGAAATAAGAAAACAACACTACCACCCCTGTTCCCCTTACAGTGATTACACATTAAATACAACAAAGCACAAACAAAACACACACAGTAAATCATGAAAAAGTAAATGAAAAACAGCAACGGATGAAATGCATTGATGAAAACAGATAGTCCAGAGATCCGCATGTTAAATGGGAATATAAAGATAGTTCTTCTGATAGTTCCTGAACTGGTGAAGAAGAGTGGACGGGTTCAGGAACACTCCTTTCTTTGCAGGATGGCCATGAATCCACTTACAGTCCTCATGTACACAGGCAGCTGGCAGACAATCCAGATACACAAAACAATCCAGGACAAAATGAATAAGTATGGGTAACCCAACAGAAGGCAGACAGACAGGAACTAACAACACAAATTACAAAAACTTTTGTTTTGCTTTTGGTCACTGGTCCCCTTTTTAAAAGCCGCGCTGACGTCCTTTGACCTCAACAGCCCCAGCACCCTCAGCAGAAGACCAATCAGAGCCACTACAGGGACTGCTGGGAGTAGCAGAGGCTGCACACTCTGAACCGCGACTTCGCAGGGGTCTACTGTAGTCATATTTATTTACAAAGCAAAACTATATTAACAAAATATAGTGTTAACAGAATTAAGTAATTCACGTAATATTGTAACAACCAGCATAATTAGCAAGTACAACTCAGAAGTACTGGAGTCTTTGTTCCATAACAAACGATGCCCTGTCTTATTCTCCATTATATAGGTTACAGAGCGCACCTCCAAAACAATAAAAGAAAGCTTTCCCTACCAATCAGTTTATCTCCTGTCACTTGCGTTCCTTTTTTCTATATACTGCAAACACTCCAGCTTATTGTCTCCTGACTCCCTACTCAAAACTTCCTTCCGCTGCACTGTGGTAATGTGCCTTACTGGCATTACCATTAATTAAATAAAATTAGTTTAGCGTCCTCTGCCGTGTAAAGAGGGAGGCTTATGTTTGAGGAAAAAAGGTATAAAGAAAGGAATCTTGCCTTTTTTCATTTATATAGTGCAGAAAGACAACTTCACTGACCATTTTAGCGCCTTTTGGGTAGTCTTGCGGTGGGTTTCATGTAGCCTGGAGAGACAGCCTTGCCATTGACCGGCCGGGATGGCATTGTCGGTCCTTTACTCTTGCGTGTGCCTCCCGCGACATCATAACTCTAAAGGAGCAAAAGAAAGTGTGAAGCGCCTCAATATAGTTAACTCGGGTTAGCACAGGGATCCCGTGTTCGTAGTTTTCTGAGCTGTAGCTCAGGGGAAAGAGGAAAAAAAATTAGAAAGGGCTTACTTTCACTTAAGGCATGAAGTGCAATCCACGTCTGAAAAGCCAGCACAGCTCAGTTTTATAGTAATTATGTGGGATAGAAGACGCCGCTTTTCGCAAACGCGTTCACGTCATCGCGTACCCCGGGAGGGATGACGTACAGCGGTTTAATTGGTCAGCGTATGGGCGCCGAATACAAAAGGGAATCATGGGCTCTAGAGGGGGTTCTTTCTGACTAGATCTTCTTAGAGAAAAGTACCTGGCAGAACAGCATTACGGCTTGTGCTTTGTTTTTTTCATATAAATATCTCTGGATTAACTTTGGTGGAGGTATTTATTGGGTTGTGGTTAGTGGTGCACTGTTTATTTTTGTATATACTCTTTTTTTTCTGTATTTTGAATATTTTTGGGTGAATTCTGTATTATACACTGTTTGGAGGAGCAGCTTCCTGACTTGGATTTTGCTTTGTGTGTATATATATGGATTCCACTAGTTTGTGTGCAGTATTCTTTTTCTTTTGGGACTGTCAGGAAGCACTGTAAATACTGTATAGAGTCATTTTGAGCTCCATTTAATTACTGATTTTGAGTGTCCTTTGCGGTATTGGACTGTGTATTAATATATATAAATTCCGCAGGACATTATTTTTGATTTTCTTTAAGTGCACCTGTAAATAAAACCTCACTTTCTTTTTCAAAAAACCCAACCCTTTTTGTGTCCATGTCTCCCTGTCTTACACCATCATCCTGGTCACGCTTGGTCCCACATACTAGACACCTAGAGTGTAGGCTGGTGATTCCAATTCCCACTACACGGGGTGTCACACGCACCTTCCTTTTTCTCCTAACTTCTGTCACTCGTCTCCCAAGAGACTTGTTAGACCCTTACAGAACAGAAGCCCTTCACCCAGTCCCATCACTTACAGCATTCATTCCACCCTTTTTGTTCCCACACAGAACATCACAAGCTGCCTGTACATCACAACATATTAACAAAACATAATATAATTTAATAAGAAAATTACAGTACAGAATAACATTACCGTCAGTGGTTTCCATTTTTTACATGTTTTTCAGTTTTGTCAGCATCATGTTTTATATAGTTCACTGTTGTTCTTCCTTCTCCGTAAATTGAAGCTACACTTGAAGCACTTTCGCTGTTTCATAAATCTTTAATAATTTTTACTTTTTCGACAATTCCAACACCACACGCATACGTTTATCGGCCATAACAATGTATAGTAGATTAATTATAACAAAAGAGAAAAGCTACAAAACACTATTAAAACTAAAGTTACATAACTGACACTGTGATTTCAAAAGGTGCTTGACATGTAATGCTAAGGAAGTGCACTACACGCTAGCACAAGGACAGTTGTTTGAATGTGCACAGCTTACGGAGTACCTCATGGCAGTAGTAGTACAGGAGTAGGTTTCTCGAGTGACGGATATTCAAGTTTTTACTGTAATTAAAAGTTGATCTAAAATTGCTACAGATCAAAACACAGTATTACCTCTTCTATGTTCTCAGTAGTTTTTTTTACAATGTCCTCAGTAAAAGCAATTCATTTTCAGTCTGTTTCATTGTGGTTGGTCTGTATCACCTAATCATTTTCATTTTCTCATTTTTTTATTGTACCTGCACATGACACATCACAGAAAGCAAGTAATGCTCAGTGTTAAGTAACTGTGAATTTGGCCTCAACAAGCAGGTGGCCTTGTCTCTTTCAAAAACTAAGGCATTTTTAAAAATTGCAATGCAGTGTAATCCATTCATTTTAGATGTATTGTTATGTGTACAAAGTACAATGAAACTCTTAAGGGCATGCTTCAGCAAAAAGGTAAACTTGATGTACATCTTAAGCATTATTAAATATGAAAGCTGTATCTGAACCCGGTTTGAGTTTTAGTGATGGGGACGAGTATAATGTAAATAGACGCATTTACAAAAGATATTAGTGAAGGAGATGAGTGTAATGTAAATGGACATGTTAGTTAAACACATTCAAGCTGTTCTGTCAGCTTTGAGAATATAAAGCGGCATTACAGCTCTGTAATTCATATGTCTACCTCTCTTATTTCTCCCCAAACCGACTGCCCCAGTTAATATTCTGGCAGTGAGTCTTTAAGACCAACTGCTATTATGTTTTCATCAGCTAACCAGGAGGTGAATATTTCTTTTGGGAATGAAATTAAAAACCAAAAAGGATTCTTTCCAAAACACTGAAAATAGAATTGAAAACAGGCAGGGTTTTGCCATAATTGTTTAAATGAGTGCCTTTCCGTACAATAATTTTCTCAAGAACACAGGCATAATGGCTTAAGGACCAAGTCTGGTAGCAATATGTAATAGCGTTTTACTATCTAAATACCTTGAGCTTGTGATGTACTAACTTGTATGTGTGTACATACTTGTACAACAGAACTATCAGCTTGAATTTAAATTAACTTTAATCTTTAATTGTTGCTTAAGATTTTATTTTCACTTTTGATTTTCTACGTGCATGCAATGCTTGTTGTCATAATAAAGTAGAACATGAATTTAACATTTCCATCTTTAACATTTTCCCACAATTTAAATTTTCTAATAGGATGTGATGATTATGTCTGGTTTTTCAGAAATAACATTTATTTTGGAAAAAAAAATTACAAATATTTCTATATCAGTAATTTATTGTATTTACAAATATTATGTGTGCTGTATTCTTTATTGCAAAAAAATTAAAAAGACACCGAATTTGTATTTTTTCAAGCATTTAATCTAGCATTTAACAATTTCATATTAATGATTATAAGTGGTTCCCTGCAAAGTGGAGGTTGTGCTCTACTGTATCTATGCAGAATACAGTATATGCAGTTGGAAATATATAAAATACAAATGCAAAGTTAGAAAATGAAGCTTCCAAAATATAAAAATCTCAAGAAAATTTTTTAACCTACCAAACAGGTACTTTGTAACATAAACTCATAAATGTATAAGAACAGAAAATAATTGAAATGGAAGATGAACTATTACTCAGTGAGAGTTTTTGTAGTAGAAGAGGAATTATTCTAGAAGTTTGGCATAAACCTGAAACACAGAAGACTGTAAGTACTAAGCTTTATAATATCCAATTTAAAATGCCAACATTAATTACCAATGACCACAAAATATAAACTAGAAAACCCCAAATAAATACTCATGACAAGTGTAGGAATTCATAGATTTAATCAAAACTTTTTTTTTATCATAGTATGACGGTTTGTAGTTAGGATCCACTAGATAAATGTCCGGCTTCCTATGTATGCATTGATTTTAGTGTAATTTTAATTGTAATTACTGTACAATTACTGTACCAGGGGGAGTTTCAATTACCAGAAGGCAATTGCAGATTCACATTTAATTAATAACACTGAAAAAATAAGTAACTTCAGGTCCAGTGTGTATGCTTGAGTAAATGTGAGGGTGGGAGCAATTCAGTTTGTGATTCATATGGGGATTACTACATTTCTTTGTTGATGGTTGATTTGTTAGGTGCCATAATTCAAATTGTATCAGCACTATTTTGGCTATTTTGCTAGACTGGTTTACCTTAACTATACAAAGACTATGTGTATGTTCAATGACATAAGATCATCTTGTGTTTTTATAGCATTGGAGTCAGCCTCAGTGCACACTGTCTGAACAGTATTGTATATCATTACACACATAATGCATATAGTCTTAATCTGCATCTTCTAAACTATTGGCTACTAAGCTAGTATTTAATAGCCCTTTTAAAGGTTTTTTTAAGATGCACATTTGTAAAATAATGCCCGGGGTTTGTTTCCTGCCTTGCACCCTGTGAAAATCAAGTGACGGTGAGATACGAAGAAGGCAGCTTCGCCAGCATTTGTGTGTCAGAACCCGGTTGGTGGGTCTGGTGCGTTAGTATGCATCGTGGTACACTCCAGAGATTTAGCGCGTCTTTAGTGAAAACAGCCGTGTCAGATGGGGTTGTATGGATTGATTCTGAACGCGACTGAGAGAATGAAAAGTGAATTAAAAAAAAAAAAGCAAACACAAGGATCATAAATTGCACCGGCTGTTACAGACTGAAATCAAATGTATGCTTTTATTCTAAAACAGTAAGACTAAGAGCAGTTTACTTCTCAAAACGGAGTGGCGCAGGATTGAACTCGTGACCTCTTGATTCCCAAGCGGGAACTGATTCTATTGAACCACGGAGGCAGTTACAATAAACTACTGTCACATGTTAAAGCGGCTTTTTGTTTCTGCAGTTATATTTTTGAATAAAAGCGCAATTGTGTTATTCTTGTGAAAATGTTTCTTTGCTATTTGGACTTCAGGCTTCATACATTATATAGTTTATGCCTACATTTTGTCATTTACTACTAGAATATAAAAAATGTTTCTGTTTTAACAATGTGTTTACACAGATTACTGTAGAAACGGAACAGACATGAAATGCGTGTGTTCCAAACAACGATCTATTATTTCCACTCTAAAACTCCACTTCACTCCCAGATACTCAATCAAGCTGAAGTTCGTGCACGTTCTAAATTGGTGGGGGATGGAATAGCCGGCTGCTCCAAGCTTCTCTTTATCAGTACATTTAGAAGACAAAAGGTGCTGGCGGAGAGGTGTGAAGGGATTTAAGAAGCAATTTAAGGTGGGACGGAATTACGAGTTTTTTCGTAGACTCTGATAATTCTAGTGTTAATCACAGCTCCAGATCCCGGGTTTATATTTCTGCCCAAATAAACTATATGGGGAGCTATCATGTTCTCCTCTTGGTTTTGTTGCCTTTCTTTTTGCTTTCTAGTTCCTTAACTTATAGGTTGTATTTTGGCTGTAACTGACCCATTGAATGTGTATCTAATTTCCTTCGGCTACTAAATGGAGCCCCACCCAGAGCTAGTTTTTACTTTAAGCCTGGTGCTACCAGAATAGCTTACAGTCCCTGAGAACCTGACCTGTAGTAGACGCATTAAGCAAATATTTACAATTAACTGGTATGTCATAACAAATAAAATTGTAAAAGCTAAAATATGATTATTTGCTTTCATAAATAAATAAAAGCGCTTTCAGATCACACTGTCTCTGGATTGGACATGTGCCAATAGTACAGTTTCTTTGTATTATTACTACATTACAGTCTTAAAGTAACTATTGTTTGTTTTTTCTCCAGCAAAACACATCTACTTGAAAGGCTAAGTTTCAAGTTATTTCTTCACAAACATGCATTTGCTGTTTGAAATTATGCTTATGGAGAATGGGAGATTCTGAAAACAAAAGCTTAAAAACTTACCAAGTACGTCCATTTTTCAAGCCAAGATGGATGTTGAGCATTGATCCACTTGAGCTTATGCATGTCATTTTTGAACAAACAAACACCAATATTTTAAGATTCAACCATTTTAAAAGAACAGCTATGCGTTCATGTGCTTCATCTTCCACAATAACCTTTCATCCCCCAGGGATTATTTTCCTCTCAAAAGATCATATCACAGTAAACTGTTCATGCCACATGGTTGGTTTCGTTTTGATTTTCTTTCGTATTTATGTGAGAACTCACACAAGTGAATAGAAAACATAACCTTAAATTGAGAAAAATAGTACCAGAAATATGCGATTAAAAAATGATTTCCAGATCCCTTTTGTTGTCACAAACATTCATCAGAAAAACAAAGCAACAACAACAACAACATTTATTTATATAGCACATTTTCATACAAACAGTAGCTCAAAGTGCTTTACATATTAAAGAATAGAAAAATGAAAGACATAATTATAAAAAATAAATCAACATTAACATCGAATAAGAGTAAGGTTCAATGGCCAGGGGGGACAGAAAATGTTTTCTTGGTTTGAAAATTTTTAGGCTTTTATATACCAGTGACACCTCACGCTCCATAAGGTTGCACTGTAAAACACTAGCTATGTATTTTTTTAATTATATAGAAAACACATGACTTTAGATTACAATTACTTGTGGCAAATGCATATATACTATGTTTGTGAAAAAATAACTTCCACGTTGAAAAATACCAAACTTATTCTTTAACCATATTTGCTTTGTTTTTGAATTTATATTGAGCAACTTAGTGGGCTGTCATTCTCATGAAAACTTGAGAAACTTAGTACCAACACCAAGTGTGAATTAATGAAGTGAACTCTAAAAAATGAAATTCAGTAGTGTTCTGAGGGGCCTCAGCGACCTTCCTTGTTAACCTTGCTTCTCTGCTTTGTGTCATTTGTTTCAGGAGTTGGCTAAGGAAAGACAAGAAAATGCACGGCTGCTTAAAGCACACCAGGACAAAGATGAGCACATCATGAAGCTGAAAGAAGAGATTGATTTGCTTAACAGGGTAAATTTAACTATTTTCATTACACTTTAAATACAATATTATATTAAATGTTTCTAATGCTATATTTAACTAAACTTTAACAAAGATACAGTATCTAATCAAAAACTCATTGCAGAATTTATAAAAGAGTAAAAATCAGAGTAACAGACTAATTCTAATAATGTGTGCCTGTCCTTCTCATTGTGGTTGTACAGTATGTGTATGTATGTAATACATGCACAGACTGAAAACTTATTCTTACTTCAAGAAAAATAGCACAAGTAACATGCAATAAAATGATTATTTCCCGATCGTTTTTGTTGTCACAAACATGTGCGAGAAACATAGTAGACATGTTTTCTTCTATTGAAACTTTTGCTGCTTCACAGCAGACATATTCAGTACGTTTTTAGGTTTTGTTTTCTGGTTGGGCTTCATGCTCCATAGCTTCCATTTGAAATGCCAGGTCAGGGTGTGTATTTTTTAAAAATGCATAGAAAACACTTAAGAACACGATTTTGCATGACAAATTCATATATACAATGTTTATGAAGAACCAACTTTGACTTTAAAAATACAGAACTTATTCTTTAAGAGATCTGATTCTTAAAAAGCAAATTATTTAAAATCAAGACAAAGTGTGTTCTATTAACTTCAGTAATTGGATACTTATTAATAAAATGGCTGGAACAAAAACCCAAAGCCACTGTAGCCCTCCAGGATCTAAGTTTGACACTGTTGGTTAAGATAATTTATAATCTCAATACTTGACAGCTATCTTGGGCTGAAAATCAGATTCTGTCCCAAAACACACAGCTTATAATGCAGCATTTGTCCAATATAACAGAAACATGGCATTGTGTGGCAAACATTACATCTTTTGGTAACCTGTGCCGCTTTTTACATCTATTATTTAGGCCTATCACTTTTACCAGAAAGAGTTTTCAGGAACAAGCTTCAAGTGGAGTTCTAGTTGATATCAAATGCCATATAGACTGTTTTAGAGTCTTTAATCTATGGTGGAAACCAAAAGTTCTTACATGAAATATTTATAACCATGAGGATAATCTGCCGACTGCACACAAAACACACACCAACCAAGAACAAAACTGGGGTCCATGCGTTATTTGTATATATACAGTATTTGACCTTGGTAAATCCTTTATTCAAAGTGTGTCACATTATTGTTTTTAAAATAAACAGTAAAAGTGTTGAAGGATCATCATTTAACCAGATCAAATGTTGAACTGTTAATAATGAGACTGAAGACACATTTCTATTCTCTACCTTTACGTGACCTTCAGTGATACATAACTGTTCGTTTGATTCAGTTTACTGCTGGTTTATATTATGTTTTTATTATATTTTAATCTGTTTATTTTATGTATGTTTATTGCATATTTTGTTCTAAAGCACTCTGGATACAGCATTATTGATGTTGTTTTAAATGTGCTCTATGAATAAATTGACATTGACATCCACAAATTAATGTATTTAAAGCACAAGACAGTGCAAAGTTCTATGTGATGTATTTACTCTGAATAAGAACAGAATTCAGTTAGCGCTTGTGAACACTTACCATTGAAACTTTATTATTGCCCTCTCTTTCATTACAACTTTTTAAAGTTTATTTGATTGTGTTTAACATAAAACTGAAAATTTTCACTATTACCTTTTGCTGCATTCAACTGAAATGAAATAATATGGTGGTCAGTCTTTCTAAGTTCATTCTCTTGAAATGTGAAAAGCACCCCTTGGCATTGTCATGTCTGTTTGTCTGTCTTTTTGCAAAAAAACAAGTCAACTCTTATTTAACACTAGAACCCTTAAAGCCTATGAAAATATATGCCAGGCTACCTTAAATTCCCTCTGACCTAGTCAGCAGTGTCCTTAGGCAGCTGAAGTCAGACGCAAAATTCTCAGAGATGAAGTCTGTTAATCTGGGTGTAAGGTGTATGGAATTGTATTGGGTAAATAATATACAGTAATCCCTCTCTATATCGCACTTCGACTTTCGTGGCTTCACTCTATCGCGGATTTTATATGTAAGCATAACTAAATATATAACATGGATTTTTTCGCTGCTTCGTGGGTTCTGCGGACAATGGGTCTTTTTACTTCTGGTACATGCTTCCTCAGTTGGTTTGCCCAGTTGATTTCATACCAGGGATGCTATTGGCGGATGGCTGAGAAGCTAACCAATCAGAGCACACAGTTAAGTTCCTGTGTGCTGAATGGCTCAGAGACAGAGCGCCGAATTCGTTTCCGCGGCGTTAACCAGGAAGTCTCGTTTTGCTCATTCAGCATCAATGTGTTTCGCTGTGTAAAGAGTTAACTTCTGTGCTCGTTTGTGTTTATCTTTGTGCATAGTCAAGCCCTTCATCATGGTTTAAAAATGATCTGCTCCTGCTACTGCTTCAGGGGCCGTGCCCAAGCGCCAACTGAAGATGCTAACGTTTGCCGAAAAGGTAAAAAATTTGGATATGTTGAAGGAAGGGAAAAGCTACACCACTGTAGGACGCCATTACGGCATCAATGAGGCTACGATTCTTTTTATTTAAAAAGTAGGAAAGGAATATAAGATCTACGGCCGCAGTGTCCTTTTAACCAGGGTACAAAACGAGTTGTAAGTGGATGTAATAAGGCAGTAGTCTGGATGGAAACTGCTTTAGGGATTTGGATTGAAGACTGCCAAAAGAAGAACAACGGCGGTGCTACACAGTTGCCTTAAGAGACTCCTTTAGAAGGGCTGTAATGCTGTCCTTTGTTGTGCTATAAAACTAAACTCATCATTACCGGACAAAGTCATCGTGTCATTGTTGGTTAGTAACCATAATTAATTTTCTACTTACAGTACTTAGTACATGTACGTACATTTAGTGTCACTGTACACACATTTACTGTATACAGTTTTTCTTGCATTGTACGTATTTATTGCTGGTGGCCTGTCTATCGTAATGGCTGTAACATGTAATATCGGAGACACTCGATATCTTTAAAATAATATTTAGGTTTTGCTGTATATAAATAGTGTGTTTACATACATAATTTCAATGAATCTTACCTAACATCTAAGAGAATACAAAGGGTTTATGCTGTATAACTGTGTGGGAAATATTTATAAATAGTGTGGGAGAGTTTATAAGGGCTTAAAATATATAAAAATAACCATACAAACATATGGTTTCTACTTCACGGATTTTCACCTATCGCGGGGGGGTTCTGGAACGCAACCCCCGTGATCGAGGAGGGATTACTGTATCATTATTTGAAATACATACTTTTCATGTGTGTTCCATATCTAAAATGATCTGTATAAATTTGGGATGACAGGAAATTTGAGGCAAGAAATGCTGAACACATAACTAAAAGAGAAACTTTTTTCATGTTATAGTAATAATTGACAAAATGTTGATATGAAGTGTATAATGTGTGAAGACTGAAGTCTAAATATCAAATAAATAATTTCACAAAAGGTATTAACAAAACAAGTGTGCTTTTATTCAAGAATATAACGAATGAAAATGAAATTGTTCAATTTACACATTACTGGCAATGTATAAAAACTGTCAATCGATACGAAGCAGACAAGTCCGCTTGGGTAGTGCAGAGGTAAGCACCGCTGCCTCACAATCGAGAGGTTGCGAATTCAATCCTGGGTCCTCCTTGCATTTACCGTTTTGAGTAGTGATCTGCTATTATTGTTAGAATTACAATATATAATAAAAACATACATTTGATTTGAGTCTGTAACAGCCGGTATACATTTATGGTACTTGTAAAAGTTAGTGGAGAAGGGATAAAAGCAGACACACAAATGCAGCTCAATCATTTCTTCTTGGTGTCTTATTGACCAAACAGACACTGCAGTGTCTATGGTGGATGTTACTTTTCCTCACACATGGACATTCACATCAACATGTCATTTGAACATTTTTTTTTATTATTACCATGCCATTGCTAAACAGTAGTGTATCATCTAGTGGTGGAGCAGCATTACCATTGTGACAACTGGTTGAAAATGAAATTTGCAAACACACACATATGCAAATGTCTTTTATTTTGTACTGACTGATAGTTGGGCTTCAGCAACATGTCAATTGAGCAGTTTCTTTTCAGTTTTATTCTTTAATAAAAGCATACTTGTTTTGTTGCACCTTTTGTGAAAGTGTTTCTTGGGTATTTGGGCTTCACACATCCTAGCTGCATTTCTTGCCCCGCATTTCCTCTGTCTTTCTATATTTACACAGATCATTGCAGACACAGAACACACATGAAATATGTGTATTTCAAATCACACTATTTCATTACCTATATAATTCCTTACAAATGCATCTCCAAATAAACACTTCAACACAAACTTTAGCTGTGAGGATTGCAGCAGGGTGATGCCTTCATCTGACTTAATGGGGTTGGAGGGGGTGTCAGGCTTTGTTCTGCTAAACCACACATTTGGAAAGCAAAAGCTGGCTATTAGCGCAGTCACAGGAAGCTACAGGCTTCTTGGCATATATCAGGAAAATTTAAGGTCAGAGACCATGAAAAAAATCATAAGCTTTCAGGGATTGTAGTGTTAATTGAAATTTTGTAAATTTATTCTTCAGTGAAATTTGTTGAGAAAGTTTATTATTAGAAATTTATTGAGATATTTCAAAGAGAGAATGATATTTCATTGGTGGAGTGGTAGCTCTGAGCCTAAGGATCTACGCTGGCATCTGAAAGGTTGCCGGTTTAAATCCGTTGCTGCCAGAAGGCATCATACTCCATTGAGCCCTTGAGCTAGGACATTAACCTTAAAATTGCTCCAGGGTCACTGTACAATGGTTGACACTGTGCTCTGACTTGCAAAGGACACGCAAAAAGATCATTTTACCTTAGGGATTAATAACGTGTACCAAATAAAGTAAACAAGTTAGAAAATGTACTTGTGGCACAGCATTCAGGTGTTTCAGGACCAAGTTAGCTGTTCTGAAAGTTGGAACATTTTCATTTTTGCTTATTGTCTTCATCAAAGAGGTACATATTGCATTTTTGTTTATTAAATATTTTTGTAACACATGAGTCATATCCCAAAATAACCCTGATAATAGATGTGCTATCTATGATTGTCTATTGTAACCAACAATTTTATCTTGGAACTACCAAAAACATTTTACCTTTCTGACAAATATAAACTACAATCAGCCTTACACTCTCCAAAATCAATGACAAACAGTAGTACAGTACAAAAAGGTAATATTTAAATGATTCAGTGGTGTCTATGAGAGCCCTTTCAGGTACCACAATCTTATTTGTGCTCCATTTTTTACATGACATTGTAATATGCTATTATTTTTATACTATGTTATGTACTGTACTACACATGTGATTGCTGTGCATTTTATTATCATTGTTATGCTTGATTATGACTCCATATTAAAAAACATAATACACAAAAGTATGATACAGGTTCGAAATGCCCCAGATTTCCTAATAATTAAGTCTCCAGACACATGAATGTTATACTATGTGTACATTTTCTAGCTTGTTTACATATTGACTAAATTTATCATTCAGCTACACGATAATATTTCAAAAGAAGTACTGTAGTCAGTTGCATATGCATCATAAAGATTTGTTTATTGATAGGGAAGCAAATTGCTTCCAGAGACTTAGTTTTTCATCATTCAGTTGGTAGTCTTATATTTTCTTCTGAATTTATAATGAAATCCCAGTGTTTAGTTAGCCAGTTGATCACTGTAAGAAATGTATTTTTTCAGCTTTAAATGTGGTTATGATTGCTGTTTCAGCAAGCTCCTTTTAATTTCCTCTGTTGGCCATGCTGTTAATAACATTTGGCTTGAAACAAGATATGAGCAACTTTAAAGTATAAAGAGTACTGAAACATTTGTCTCCTATGCCAGTACACATTTGACAAATTTCAAAACAGTGCATTATTTTTATTTCCTGTAGTATGATGTGAGTTAAGTTGTGGATTAACACTTTAGTTAACGTACTGTAAAAATACTTCTATTACTCATTTACTGTTATGTAGCAAGACCTTAATAAACTCTTATTTGGATGTTAATAAGATTAACAAAACATCAGTGTTTATTCATTTCTATAATGTGACCTATTAATAGAACTCCACTTTGGTGTGGTCTTAGGTGGCTTAACTCAGACACATTTCTTTGGATATTATATTTAGTATACCATCTGTGAATCCATGTCAATGTGCCATGCTGCACACAGATGAATATCCTATCTTGTGATGTGTTATACGTGTTAAGAAGACCAAAAAACTTTTTTAACATCTTGTTACATAAGAATAAATAAATACCTAAGTGTTGCCATTGAACTGAAATGCTTTTTTAAGATTGCTTTTAAGTTTAAAAATTTGAAGATCTTTTTTTTGTATTTTGGTTTAGCTACATTTTAAGACAAAAGGAAAGAACAAATGATTATAACCAATGATCATAAAAGACATAAAAAGAAATTCACACGTAAGCAAAGGGAGGAATAATTGATGCTTAACATAACACCAACTGCAGAAACAATAAAAATGTATTGTACCGAAATATAAAACCTATTGTAACTTATGATTTCTTTATAGTTTTTCATTTCATTTCATTTTTTGTGATCAAATGTGATATCAAAAATTATTTCTATAATAGCTCTTGTATATACAAGTGGCAAATTTCTGACACTGAAAATAAAACACTACCATCTAAGAGTTATGTTTATAAGGTAATTGTACAAATGGCTTTGGGGTAGATGTGGGGTTGGGGGATATACCATGAGCAAGTCTGAGTGCTTGTGAGTCAGCGATGGCCACTAGAGGCACAAAAGTGGCTGAGAAGCACTGGTTTAGTTGTGTGTGTGATGCGTGTGACTAGCTCTGCAGTGCTGTCCAGGGCTTCCAGCATAGGCATTGTCCCAGCCTTCATGGAAGACACTGGTATGAAAATATATGTACAGTATGTACTTAGTTTATTTCACATGTGAAATGCAAGGAAAAAAAACTGCAACAGAAGGCAGGAAAAAATGGTTGAATTGTAGCAGTATAACCCCGATCTATTATACAATCTCTTGTATGAAATGTCACATTTTTCTGTGTCTAATGGTAAACAGAAATTGTTTCACTGGCATGAAAAATTATTTTAAAAATAAAGGTTTGGATTAGTACTTAATTTTACGTACATACTTGCGCATTTTTCACATGTCACTTAAGATATATATATATATATATATACTCTAACCACAATACTTGTTTTGAGAGATTGTTTAGATGCAAGAGACTAAAAGTTTCCGAAAAGGATGATGCCTTGTGCCAAACATTATAACTTTGCAATTCAATGGGATATAACTTCTAAACATGGCAAATGACAGCCGACAGATTGGGGCACAAAAGAAACTTGATTCCAGGGTTGTGCATCATAAAATTTCTTGGCCTGTGTATTGTAAAATCCAGCTGTTTTTTTTTTTAAGAAATTCCTAAACCCCAGTTTTTTTATTTAGTTGATATTAATGTAAACAAATATTTTCCTTCTATAAATACTTCCTTTTAAATATGTGAAGTGGTTTACTCACTACTGTTTAGCCATTTGCAGCTCCTTTTTTACATAAGCAGAATAATTTTTTTTGGGTGTGTAATTTAGGCTCAATAGTGGCAAAAACCTCTTCGTGCATACCGGGTTAAGCTCATGGCTGCACCCTGCTAATTGCACATAACCGCTCTACATTGCTAGCACCATGCGCCTTAGGGTAAAAGCTAAAACCTGTAAAACTAATAAGTAAATAGAAATCTCGCCCCTTTATACATTCATTCTCTGTTCATTTTGAATGGCTGCCACTGTTGAACACCATATATTACACATAGCTCCGTGACTTCAAATCTCTGATGCTTGCCTACAGAGTAGTCAGTGAGTCAGCAACTGTATATGGAGACACTGGTGAATCCCTGAACTACTCCTTGCCAGCTCAGATCTGCCAGTGAACAGTATCTGGTGATGCTGCCACTGAGTGTTATCAAGTCTCAATCCAGAATTTTTTGCTGTGTAGTTCCTAATTGTTGGACTGAGTGGCCCACCTCCATCCATATTACTGACTCCCTGATTTACTCAAGAAGCAACTGCAAACCCATCTGTTCTGTTAATATCTGTCTAACTAACTGGAAGAAACTTTGCTGTGAAATATTTTATAATTTGTTGTTAGATTAAGTTTAATTGCTTCATCAATTGTAAACTTATTATTAATAACATATTTTCACTTGTGGCAATCAGTGTTTCTTACCTGTCCTACTATACCTGTTGAACAAGCAGACCCTAGCTTAAATTTCACTCAGTTATGTTTGCCTCTTTTGTAAGTCAGTCAGTCATTGTCCAACCAGCTATATCCTAACTACAGGGTCACGAGGATTTGCTGGAGCCAATTCCAGCCAACACAGGGCGCAAGGCAGGAACAAAACCCGGGCAGGGCGCCAGCTCACTGCAGGGTACACATACACAAACACCAAGCACACACTAGGGACAATTTAGGATCGCCAGTGCACCTTACCTGCATGTCTTTGGATCGTGGGAGGAAACCAGAGTACCCGGAGGAAATCCACACTGACATGGGGAGAACATACAAACTCCACACAGGGAGGACCCGGGAAGCAAACCCAGGTCTCCTTATTGCAAGGCAGCAGTGCTTCCCACTTTTGTAAATCAGAGAGAGATTTACTTTGTATTTGTTTTTATCATGTAATAATATCCATACAGGTAACAGCGGTATGCTAGGAAGACAAATGTTAACTATCAACATGCTGATTTTTGTTAGTTGTTATGAGCATAATATGAGCATCTTTCAACATCTTCACTAGACACGAAATGGAAGTTGGTTAATGCAGGTGCATATATATATATAAGCATAGTTGGATCAAAAGTTAGGTTAAGGACAACACCTTGCAGCTTGGTGTCACAAAATAAACCAACCTAGTACTCGCTTCTGCAGTATGTGTTCAAATAAACAAAAGTATGACTTTAGTAGGGGAAAAAAAATCTCTTTTACTGTATCATATGCATAGTGCAGCTATCCATGCTCTCTAGTGTACTTCAGGAGCTACAGCCACCAAAGTAGCTGCTGCATAAATTCTAGATAGTGTATGCTTCCACCAAACAGTACCTACCACCATATTACAGATTAGCTGGAGGGTTTTATTTATAATTCAAAAGCAATGAGAAATGAATAGCCTATCGGGACTTTAGTGCAGAATTGCAGGTGTCATGCCTATTATTTAACTGTCCCAGAGAGTTTAACTTAATAACATGGGGAAATTCTAATGCTTGTTTAAAGCAGGAAATATCAGTTACTGAACAGAAAATGTCAGCAAATGCATTTAGTACAGTATAGTATATACATGTGGCAAAATAAACAAGATAGGTCATGATGATCATCTCATCTATATATATTTAAAATTGTAATGCCTTCTTTCAGTCTTTTTATTCCAGAACAGCTTAAGTCATAAAATTTTGCACTACTGTTGACACAACTTAAAATTTTGACTTTATGGCCTTCCAAAAGATCTTTGATTAAATGGGATTGAAGGGAGGAGTGGAGATGTTGGTACAAAACCAAAAAAATAAAATGGATCAATACTGATGTTCACTCTTTGTTACCAATCAAGTACTGCTTCTTAAAATGTCATTCCATGCTTATGCATATTTTATGAAGTCGCTATGTAGACACCTTTCAAATGATGTGTTACTGAAATTTGTCACATTATATTAATGCTCATTGTGAATCATTAAGTAATCTCTAAAAAAGCCAGCACTTCAAATATATCAGTTCCTGCTAATTCAGCCAAGGTAAAATCAATCCAGACATCATTGCTGACACTCAGCCCTAATTTAATTGCATAGTAACAATCCTTGGAATTGGAATCCTAAGGAATCCTTGTTTTTTATTATCCCCACAGCCAATTACAAGTAGATTACTGCAGTGTAAGAAATAAAAATACTATAATTATGTCCAAATGGAAGAATAATGATTGAACTTTGTAAAGAAGTTACTTGTTCGATAATTGAACATGTTCTTAATAACAAAAATTGGCTACATCTTTTTTTATTTAAAATTTACTCATGCTTCCTTAGAAATTTAACACATAAAAAACTCTGAATGTATCTGTTGGTAGTTAAATAAAAACAGATTCTATAAATTGCAGCATACTTTGTAATTTCCTCTCAACATCTGTCCAAAACACACTGAAAGCCATGCTTTTGCGTAGGTAGCAATTTAACAGTTATGTATGCTACTGTATGTTGGATCAAATAGAATTTTTAAAAAACCTGCAGTTTGAGGGTGACGCTGAGTTGCAGGCGGCATATTGTTTGTTGCATTTTACTTTTTATTTCCAATTCAATGAAAATATTATTTTACATCAGTCTTTTTCATTCACTTTTAATAAATCAATTTGAGTCGATTGTATGCATAACTTTCATTTTCTAAATAAAAATTAGTCTTGAAGAACATTTAGCTTGAGTTTTATGAAATGTAAATAGCAATAATTTAATTATTTTATAGTATGTCAGAAATGTTTCATCACATTTTTAAAACTGTTAATGAGTTTAGGTATGTATTCTTACATATGAAGCAACTTAAATCTGTTTCTGTTTTTTATTTTTATAAATATAGTGCTCTTTGCAAAGTTAAAATATTTTAACAAATACATAACCCTGCAATGTGAAAAGTCATTATGAGCTATTTACAAAAACACTAGGAGGTGTCATTTCAATGCTGAGTTCGCCAACCTGCAGTCAATCAGAGTTCCAGGTACCAAGTTATTTGAAAACTTTTTTTCCCCTGAAATTAGGCAGAAAGGTATACTAAATTGAATTAGTTAAGTTAGTAAAATACAATGCAAACTGGACTCTTGGCATCCACACACCTTCAGCCATTTACTGTAAAAATTATAATAAGTTAATAACTCCACAAATTTAGAAGAGAGGCACTAAATTTTCCTGAATAATGCATGATTACAATAAATAAATCCCATATCATTTTCGATTCACACCAGGTATGCCTGAGAGTGCATGTGCAACAGACTAGGCACAAATTTAACACCACAGGTTTGCACTGTAACAAGACAAACCGAGGTTGTGTCAATCAAACACGTGCAAGTCGGCACCGGTACTTTTTACTTTTCATTTGCCTTTAAAGTATTTGTTAGCAGTTAATTTGTAGTTTTATTGTTTCTGATGAATGAGTTCCTAATTGGCACAACCTTGCCTTCTCTGGCTTTGTTTTTATTGTTGCGCAAAACTCAACCACAGCTTGTGATACCAAAGTGATGGTTGCTGCAAGAAACTCTCGCTGGGTTAACACTACTGTGTTACTTATCATACATCTATATATTATTTATTGTACTGTACATTGCACAAGGTGTATTGTACTTACAATAAAACATTTTAAGTTTTCTCAATTTCCATGGCTCGCATTCAGCCTTGCTGCAATTTAGTTTTGAACAGATTATGATAATTTTCAATATTACTTTGTATCATTTGGATCATCATTGTTAAAAAGTTTTGTTACATAAAGTATGCTTTACTCTTTTACATAGATAATATTTCTGTTCATCAGCACTGCAATTTTATTTTATTCTCAGTAGCCAGCAGTGCTGGCAGGATATTGAGGCCTTAATGGTTGGATAATGACAGTCCATCAGACTTGTATTAACCTCTGTCACATCTGCAGTTATTGATAGCTTACCAGCTCATATTGTAAAGGTTAAAGATTAATATTCTTGCAGTGACAAATATTTATTATGAATTCCAAAAATTTTCCTGAATTTTAAAAGCTTTGGCTGACCTCTGAATTGTTTAAAATATAGTGAAGTTTCATATAGACATTTAAATTTGCTCATCTTTAGTTAATAGAAATGAACCCTTAATTTATTATATAATGCATTGCGATAGGTTCTTTAGAGGGGGAGGGATTCATTATTGTCTTTCCCCCCTCTCGATTTATGTAGTTTTTATTCTTATTCCATCTAGTTTTCTCTTTCTTTCATCTAGTTCATGATAACAGAAATAATTTTCCTATTCTGACATTTTCAGAAGCAACTGGATGAGGTGTGGTGTTTTAGTCCATTCTAGGACACACATCTGTCAACTAATATGCATGTTTTTGTGAAATCTGGTCTAGAAATGCAGGTCCAAGATTCTGGAGCTGTGATGGAGATGCATTAACTACTGTGTAAAACTATTCTTATTTATGTGTAGAGATAAAGAGGCATAAGTTAAGTGTTAATTCCCTGGTTAAAATCACTACTGCTTAGTATATTTTTTTATTTTGAATTATATTGTAGTGCATTTTCATCTCAAACAATTTTGCAATTTAGAAGAATTTTGTTTTAAAGAAGTAAAATTATAGTACAGACAGGATATGATAGCCATGTAATTGTTACATAAAAATTTGTTATAATGGATATTTTATTCTTTTGGGAGACAAAAAAATTGCTTGAATATACTTAGATCAGGGGTCTCAAACCTTTTTTTCCCCTGAGAGCTACTCATGTTTTCTAACGTTTATTCTCATAGCTTATTTCAAACCAAACAAACTGAATAAGCTTGTTTTGCCTGAACATTTACAAAATGTTGGTGTCCACAACTCACATTGTTCATTAAAACATCACAAAAATATTTAGTTCACCTGCAAGTGCATTTTGTATGTCTGTATGCATTTTCTAGGGTCTATCACACTATTGAATTAAAACATGAATGCTGTCAAAAATGCTGTCACTGTTTCACTTCACATGTCCAGTTGCATGGGTGATGTGTTTTTTTTAGTCAGATGACTGGCACTGCATGGAGTCAACAAGAGAGGTGTATGGTGGAGTGGAGCCACTTAGGTTCACTCTTATGGAGTCATTTAAATGTTCATCTGTCAGTCTTGGTCTGAACTTTGATTTCATGACATTCATGTCTGAAAAGGCAGACTCACAGAGGTATGTAGACCCAAACAAAGCAGACATTTTCAGAGCTGCTTGGTGAACATTCTTATAGTTAATCTGGCTCTACTAAGCTCCAGAAATGCTGAGAATGCTGTTGAGATTTTCACTGCACATTATTTTGAAGGTTAACTAATATATAATATATAAAATCCAATGTCTCTCTCTCTGTATGTATGTCTGCTTTTCACGACAGAACTACTTAATGGATTTAGATCAGGTTTTTTCTATAATTTGCTTGAACATTCCAGCTGATTTTGTGACTTCTCTCATTTCTCTATGTATCATAGTTCACTTGCGGTACTGATTTGTGTGAATCCAAGATCCATGCAACGGGTCGGGTGGAGGGGCCTTCCTCACTCACTCGCCAGCTTCGAGGCGTGTACCTTAACTCCGCTTAGTTTAGTGAACGAGAGAACAATTGAATTCAACTTTGTTTGATATCCTCTTTAATAAAACCCTTGTGTGCGTCGAGGTGTCCGTGTGTGTGTCTTCTGGAGAAGTACGAATGCGCGGGGCCACACAGCACGTGTTCAGTCTCTTCCTGTGCAGAGAGAGAGAGAGAGAGAGAGAGAGAGACACACACACACACACACACATATATAGGCGTGCGCGAGACACACACACACACACACACAGGCGCGCGGTGTCCGTGTGTGTGTCTTCTGGAGAAGTGCGCATGCGCGGGGCCACACAGCACATGTTCAGTCTCTTACTGTGCATTCCTGAGACAGACACACACACAGGCGTGGGCGAGTCACGCACACACACACACACACACGAGTCGCGTGCACACACACACACGCTTAAGAGACACACACGCAGGCGCGCATGCATTGTTGCAATGTTACTTTTCTTGGTTGTTTATTAAATTACAGGTTTTTCAAATGTTCATTTTTTTCCTCCCGTGCTTTTAAAAAGAGTTTTTAGCGAGCAGTTCGTAGCGCTATAGCGCAAATTCTTGCAGTGTTAGTTTTCTCTGTTGTTCAAGGTTTTCTTAGTGTTATTCAATGTTTTTACATTTAGTTTACTATTACGCTGTGCTTTCTATGGTATAGTTCACTATATTTGTGCTTAAAAACTTAAAAAAATAAATATTTACATACAGTTCATACGGTCTGGAACGGATTAATTGTATTCACATACAATCCTATGGGGGAAATTACTTCGGTTCACGACCAAATCGGGTTACAACCAGAGTTTTGGAACGAATTATGGTCGTGAACCGAGGTTCCACTGTATTACTGTCAGACAAAATTACAGGCATTTCACTGAAATACAAACAAGTATTACTGAGAGAGAAAATGAAAGGCACACAATACAGTGACACATAATACAGCCACATACAAGGTCCCTTGCCATTTAATATAGACTGTTCATACAAATGTTTATGCACTACTGTTCTAGCGCCTGTTATTTTAACGGGCTTAATGTCTAGTTTAAAATAAAGTGTTACTTAGGTCTTGATGAGTTTGAGTCTGGATATTCTCTTAAGTGTAAACCCCATTGAAAAGAGAGATTGGAATTCAGATTGTGGATCGTGATTTTGTGTTAAAAGGATCGTAATATGATTGTTTGGAAAGATTGCCCACCCCTAATTTGAGTAATCAAGTTTTCAAATTTATGTAGGATTTATTAAACCTTTGGCGAGCTACTTGGAAAGGGGTTGCAAGCTACCAGTAGCTTACGAGCGACATGTTGGAGACCCCTGCTTTAGATATTGCAAGCTACCATCTATTAAACATATTTATACTTTTTGTTGAATTTGATTTGGTGAAGCTTATACTGTACAAATAAAAATCATCAATACAGTTATACAACATAAGGATAACATTAAACTTTATTCTGCAAACATCTTTAAATGTTTTACAAATAACTTGAAGGTCTTTTTTGACCAAAACAAATGTTTCAACATCCCAAGTCAAAGTACCTGATATGGTTGTGTCCAGGGATTTGTACATTAATGGTCAGGTTGCATATATAGAACAAAGAAGAGAGATCTTTTCCTTCACTTTAAGTCCACCATCATTTCTTTTGTTTTTTTTTTTCTTTTAATTACAGATTACTCAGGCTGTACAATTTGACCAGTACTGCTACTTTATGTTTTTACTGTCAGAAAGAAAATCTATTAGTTAATAATACCAATGGTTATCAGTTTGTCAGGAAGTTTAAATGGAACAGTTGTGTTTGAGGCAGATCTGTACAAACTCCATACAGAGAGTTTAGACATACGTGGTAAGTGAAATGTTGCTATGCACCACTGAGCTGCGGTATTTTCCCGTTAGTGAACTGGTACAATTCTATGCGCACATTATATGAGAAGTTGACTGCAAAAGTTCAAGAATTTTCATTAAGATAGATTTCAATTTGACTAAACATATCTTGGCAGGAGATATTACAATTGCCATCTTAAAGCAGTTTTGGATTTTTGCCTGCTTAGTAGAGCTGGGCGGTATGACCAAAATTCTATATCATGGTATTTTTCTAAATTATCCCGGTTTCACGGTATTCAACGGTATTTTTTTCCTGTGCATGAGTGGATGTTGATCACATTTTCCACTGCAATTACTGCAGTAGACTGGCTAAGAATAACCTATTCCACTGTCATGAGCATTGTACATTGTTAAAAAAAAACATTTTAATGTGCATACAAGTATTAATACAGGTTTGCATGGCTCCATAAAGTGCTAGTTTTCAAGGGGGTGAAACTAATGAGGAGAAGGAATCGCACTGCATGACAGATGCAGTCAAAATATAGAACCTTTTAATTGAACAAATTTTGCAAACAACTTAAACTATAATTTTGACAACATATTTTAAACAATCCAAAGAGGCATTTAGACTTATTCAAATATCCAGGGTGCTTTTTAAAAGTTGTATTGCACTGAACATGTCTTAGAAAAGGAATAAATAGTAAATATTTTTTGTAAACCAACTACACTTTCTGTTAATTTTAATCTCTGTCCACTGACACGTTAAAGTGACTTTTTAAACAACTGTACCATCATTAAACTTCATAATATTTAAACTAATAAATAATAACAATAAATAATAGTGCAATTTCCAGTAATACTATTACTTCAAGATTTCAAGCCCAGGCATTACACAGTGTTCACCAAATAAAAATAAAATAAAACAAGCACAACTTGGCTTGCAGTATTATCCAGTAGTATAGAAACAGTATTCACACATTTGAACATAATGGTCCACATCCTACCTTTTAAAACCAAAGTATCTCCAGGCAACGGACGTGACTCCTTTTTTTTGGCAAAAGTTCTTTTGTGTCATCATGTTCAACTTTATCGTCAGCTACAGCTTTAGTTTCGGAATCTTCTCTGTCCATTTTCATTCTGCAATACATATACTACCACATGTACTGCGTTGCATGCCTATTTAGTGGTGTAGCAGTGAAAAAGAGCCCCCATGCAACACCTCCACTAATGCATGTACTCCGTTGTATGTGATTTGCTGTGTAGCAGTGAAAAAGGTCCCCCCTTGAACAGTTTCCCACTGCGCCACGATCCGAAAATGGTTTAGGCAATTTAAACCGGTGTTTCGGTATAAGAAAAATCCATATCATAACAAAAATAAAAAACGGTTTCCAATATACCACCCAGTACTACTGCTTAGTTAAGAAAATGAATAAATACACGTGAAAACAGAGGAAAGCAGAGTAACACAGGACTTAAGGTACCTTTGTAGAAAGGATGCTTTTCTACTGCTCTGTGAAGCTGAGAAGAAGGCCTGCACGCAGTCCAAATTTGTGGAGGTTTTGAGGTAAAGTAGATATGCTCACTAATCCTGGTGCTGGAGAATGTTGAATTATAACACCAAATCTATTTAGACACTTAGAAAGTTCAAGGCAGTATAGTTTAATGTCTTTTAAACAAATTGATTGAGTTTTTGACTTTACTACTACAGGAACATCTTTGGTCACTTTGATACTTTTTTAATTTGGTATTTTTGAATGTAGTGTATAAGCAGAATGGTAATTTAATTGTTTTTTTTTTAATCAAAGAAAACCTGCTAATTGTACAGGCTGAGCCTTATATATTCAATATTACTTACTTTTTTATAATGAATAGTTTAAACTAACTAATACCATGCTTAATGTCATGAGTGCATGAACAAGAAAGTTCATTATATACTTATTGTTTTATAAATAATAGTTTTTGCTTATGAAAAAAAGATTTCTCTGCTGAGGGATCAGTAGTCAGTAATGATGGATTATTGTGCCATCGTTACACATTTTCCAACAAAAACTGTTGGATGTTTAAAGATAAGGTCAAAATACTATATATAACCATGTTTCTTATATATTTCTTTTATAGTGTTCTATAATTTTAATTGCGTAGAAGGTTGAATTTATAATAATTTAATTTATACGTGTGCTTATTTTTGATATTTTGTGTGCTCTGATTTGTATTTTTGTAGGTCCATGTCAAGTCACCCTGCTTCACACTGCACCATAGCAACTACTTGAGCGTTTTCTTAACCTCCTCTGAAACCTAATAAAGATAAGAATACTTGTCTTGCTTCTATCACTGAGTATATTTGTATACTTAATTAAAGATGTCTACTTGAACATTTTTAAATTTGGTTGCTTCCCATCTAAATATAAAAAAATCCCAAATTGGTACGAACATGTAACTCAGGATAGTGTTGGCTGCTCAATAGTAAAAGCCACTACCACAGCCTGTGAAAGGTTACAGTTAAAAAAATTATTAAAAAAAAATGAGTCAGCATATTTCTACATGTCTAATAAAACAAATAATCCCAATTGTTTAAAGAACTACTGGGCATAATAATGTTTAGTAAATTACAAGGATTACATTTGCTTCTTTTTGGCTTTTTCATGCACAGCCAAAATAATATAAAATTTACTTTGAATAGCATTTGCCTTGTGTAAAATACAGTATATGTATAGACAGTGGGAATAAAACAGATAAACCCAGAAAAAGATTAGGTTTAGCCATCCAATATACTTTTAAGTTTCGGAAAATGAAAAAAATCAAGCAAAATCATCAATATGTCTTTACAGACTTGAGTCTAAAACAGAACTGATTCATTGTTAACAAGAAGGCATTATTATAGTCTGGTGGAGGAAGTGGTGTTGACAGGCCCAGGATTTCACCCCTTGGTCTGGTGTGGGATTATCATTTTTGAGCCCTTCAGCTGCCTCCCATGCACACGTGTGTGAAAACAGTTTATATCATTTAACATGTAAGAAAATTCACTGGCACTGTCATGTCTTGTCATTTTCTAACCTGTTTAATCCAGACCAGGGTAGCAGAGGGAGTTAGAGCCTATTCTACGTAGCACAAGACACAAGGCAGGAACAAACCCTGGCGGCGGTCCATCACAGAACGAACACACACACACACACACACACACACACACACACACTAAATGCACACAAGGGACAATTTAGTGTCGCCAGTTCACCTAACCTGCATGTCTTTGGTCAATGGGAGGAAGTCAGAGCACCTGGGAGAAACCCACACAGACACATTGGTGAATATGCAGTCTCCACCCAGGGAGGACCCTGAACACAAACCCTGGACTCCTTACTGCGTGGCAGCAGCAGCACTGCCACTGTGTCGTGCTCTCATTGGCACCGATCTTCTTCTGATGCTAATACTTGTTTGTAAACTAAGTTTTTTTTTCTTCATTTTCTTCTCTTAAATAATGTTTATCTTTTTAAATGTAGCTTGTGATTTTTTTAGATTCTTTTTAGCTGTTCAACCAATTTGAATACTAATTAATTATTCTTAGTGCAGAATCATGAAGAAATGAAAACCCATATTCTCTGTTACCCTCAAGTCCTGAGATTTATAAACTTACAGTTAAAAGTCTTTAATGATATGCATACCAGAAGGCATGCAGTCCACAGATGACAATATCAGAGATCATATAATGAAAATATAAAGCAGATTGCAATTTCTGGACTGTTAAACTCACAGAATAAGGACAGTGGCACATTTTCAAGCCACAGGTGGTATATCAAAAAATAAATGTTATCTTAAAAACACGAGTGATAATGAAATGGGTGGTGAAACGGTACATTTCATCAGTCCATCTGAAACAGATTTTCAATAAAGTTTAATTTTAATACAGATTTAATTTAGTCAAAATTTCTATTTGAGTGTATTCTTGCAATGTCATTTAAAAGTATTTGTAAGAATAAAATATTTTGCACATAAATAAGCTTAATGGTTTAATAGCCACTGAATAAATTGCACGAATGAAATTAGATGAAAACATTGAGCTAAATAGTAAACACTGCATATACAAAAGTAGGTTTGCAGTTGTTTGTATGGAAACAGATGTGCAGGTTATGATTATTACTATAGCTCAATAGCCATCTTGCCAACTAGTGCAGACGCAGATCACTGCATATCTACTGCAATTCGCCAATATCCTGATTACAATCCTGCCGCCGATTATCATTTTTTTAATCTTATTTGTTTTTTATACAGACATCCCTCGCTTTTCACAGTTATTTGTGGATTACCTCAAAATAAATAAATGAATGAGTCCACAGTTTACTGTATTTATAAGAAAACAAAAAGATTCACAGAAGCAGTGTTGCTGCTGTCTTAAAAACTACAAAGACTGCCTTTGGAGTGCATGATAAGACTGCAGAGAAAATGGAGAGACATCTGTATTAATGGTATAACAGGAAAATTAGTTGTTCGGAAAATAAAATGAATGGAAGGATGTATATACTGACACAGAGCTAATTAGGAATTGTCGACTCATCTAATTTGCACTAGTGGAATGGTAAGGAATTTGGAGTGGTTAGCTAAAAATGCACAGACAAAAATAAGAACATGCAAACTCCACTTAGTTATTAGCCAGTCCAGGACTTGACCAGTGATGTCTATGGCAGTAAATGGGAATACTTATCTCTGTGCAAAAGTCAAGATTAAACATATGTATGCAAATGGTTTTTTTATTACTTAATAATTTTACTGAGTATATTTAAACATTTTATTAAGACTTGAATGCCTTGAATGTCATTTTAAAATCCCACATGGATCAATTTACTAAAGCAGGAAAATCTTGCTTTTATTTTATGACTTTTCATACTGAAGTTTTAATGCTATTATGGAATTAGTAAAGAAATGAAAAATATCATAATTAGTTGATACCTTGCAAGCGCGATGATGTGACCAATCAGCTGTGAGTTTGAAACAAAGCGTCTATCCTATAATCTGTACGTGTGTTAAATCATTAACGAGGACACAATGAACTACTCTATATATGTTCATTCTAAAATGAAGTGTATTTTGTGTTTAACACCTGCCAGGCATTCAGTATGAAATGATATGAACTGTAATGCATTAACAGATTTGTAAAATTCAGATAAATATGTAATTAGCGGGCTGCTAAAAAAGCGAGCTTCACTGCTGAAAATGAATCTGCTAACACTAAATTTGTAGTGATCATCAGTAGAACAAATAAAATAACGTAAAGGAAGTGAACTCACAAATAACACATTTTAATGACTGATCAAACAAACTCACTTGCTAATTCTGGATTAGCACACAGGAATAAGCAAAAACAAAATCTGATCTGCCATGTGAAGTACTTTGAAGACAACACAGTAAAGGCTGTGCTTAGGACTACCGAAATAATAATGGAGTAATCTTCAATTTATAGATTTAATTTTACAAAAGAATCTTAGAAACATTTTAAAAGACAGATGGCTTAGATAACTTAAAGCATCACAGAGCTGTGGCATATGAAGTCTGAATTAATGAAGAAACTTATGGAAGAACAATATTTAATTAGCCAGCCACCAATGTAGATATATATATATATCACACAATAGTAAAAGTCACAAATCTGATAAATTAATTATATCAAAAACCTGAATTCAAAAGTGGGTTGTTACAAAAACAGTTTTTAATAGTTTGTTGAAATGAAAATATCCTAAATTGTCTTAATATTTACTTGACCTTTTTAGTATTTTGAAGAAGTATTTATTTTTTTCAGTTTATGGATGTAAAATGAAAGCAAAATTTGTTACACACATTCATGGCAAGACTCATCAGTGATCATTTATGTCTTTCTTACTAAACTTTACACTTACAGTTAGGTCCATAAATATTTGGACAGAGACAACTTTTTTCTAATTTTGGTTCTGTACATTACCACAATGAATTTTAAATGAAACAACTCAGATGCAGTTGAAGTGCAGACTTTCAGCTTTAATTCAGTGGGTTGAACAAAAATTTTACATGAAAATCTGAGGCAACTAAAGCATTTTTTTAACACAATCCCTTTATTTCAGGGGCTCAAAAGTAATTGGACAAATTAAATAACTGGAAATAAAATGTTCATTTCTAATACTTGGTTGAAAACCCTTTGCTGGCAATGACAGCCTGAAGTTTTGAACTCATGGACATCACCAGATGCTGGGTTTCCTCCTTTTTAATGCTCTGCCAGGCCTTTACTACAGAGGCTTTCAGTTGCTGTTTGTTTCTGGGCCTTTCTGTCCAAAGTTTAGTCTTCAACAAGTGAAATGCATGCTCAATTGGGTTAAGATCAGGTGACTGACTTGGTCATTCAAGAATTTTCCACTTCTTTGCTTTACTAAACTCCTGAGTTGCTTTGGCTGTATGTTTTGGGTCATTGTCCATCTGTATCATGAAACGCTGCCTAATCAATTTGACTGCATTTAGCTGGATTTGAGCAGACAGTATGTCTCTGAACACCTCAGAATTCATTCGGCTGCTTCTGTCCTGTGTCACATCATCAATAAACACTAGTGTCCCAGTGCCACTGGCAGCCATGCACGCCAAGCCATCACACTGCCTCCACCGTGTTTTACAGAAGATGTGGTATGCTTTGGATAATGAGCTGTTCCACACCTTCTCCATACTTTTTTCTTGCCATCATTCTGGTAGAGGTTGATCTTGGTTTCATCTGTCCAAAGAATGTTTTTCCAGAACTGTGCTGGCTTTTTTAGATGTTCTTTAGCAAAGTCCAATCTAGCCTTTCTATTCTTGAGGCTTATGAGTGGCTTGCACCTTGCAGTGCACCCTCTGTATTTACTTTCATGCAGTCTTCTCTTTATGGTAGACTTGGATATCGATATGCCTACCCCTGGAGAGTGTTGTTCACTTGGTTGGCTGTTGTGAAGGGGTTTCTCTTCACCATGGAAATGATTCTGCAATCATCCACCACTGTTGTCTTCTGTGGACGTCCAGGTCTTTTGTATTGCTGAGTTCACCAGTGATTGCTTTCTTACTCAGGATGTACCAAACTGTAGATTTTGCCACTCATAATATTGTAGCAATTTCTCGGATGAGTTTTTTTCTGTTTTTGCAGCTTAAGGATGGCTTCTTTCACCTGCATGGAGAGCTCCTTTGACTGCATGTTGTCTGTTCACAGCAAAATCTTCCACATGCAAGCACCACACCTCAAATCAACTCCAGGCCTTTTATCTGCTTAATTGATAATGACATAATGACGGACTTGCCCACACCTGCCCATGAAATAGCCTTTGAGTCAATTGTCCAATTACTTTTGAGCCCCTAAAATGAAGGGATTGTGTTAAAAAAATCACATTTTTATGCAATCGTTTTGTTCAACCCACTGAATTAAAGCTGAAAGTCTGCACTTCAACTGCATCTGAGTTGTTTCATTTAAAATTCATTGTGGTAATGTACAGAACCAAAATTAGAAAAAAGTTGTCTGTCCAAATATTTATGGACCTAACTGTAAATCCCCTCAAGCCTTTAAAATTAATAGCTGGTCAATCCATTACATGGTCGCCTAGGGTGGCATCATCTGCAGTGTGCCACTTATGAAAGATAAGGGACATGTGCTGTGGACACCACGGGGTACAAAACAGGTCATACAAGTATGATGATAAAGTCTGCAGTATGTACACAAAGGACACATAGTGGCAAAGATTGTTGAACTCTGTTGATACTAAGGTGCTGGCATTTGTGAAATTGAAACTGAGCACAATGTACATCAAGGGTTGCATATTCTGTTGAAGTGGCATGTGCTTCCAACACCAAAGGGATTAAACCACAGGTCGTTGAAGTCTAATATTACCGATTCCAACTATCTATCAACCCAAATTCCCACTATGGACAATGAGTGGTGACATCCATCAATCCCATTTAGGATTCCAAGGAGGCTTCAACTCGCAATGTTAAAATTCCTCTGAACTCATAAATTCTCCACATCTATTTTTACATTTTGAAAAAATCTTTGCCTCTACCACCAATTACATTCAGGCCCTGCCTATGACTTTTATATAATGTTAGGATATCCTTAATCGCCTTGGCGTTTATTTCAAATGTCTCACAGGCTTGGAATTCTGTGTTAATGTGGTTAAGCCTGATTGTTTCTTGGAGACAGGTATATCGTTGGCATATACAGTGTTAAGCGTGAACAGCTTTTGGGACAGTATTTTTCTGCCATCTAGTGGATAAACTTACATCATGCTGCAAAAAAATATTGAATATTTTTGTGTGTTTTTCCAGTCTATGGTAACTTATCAATATTCATCAGTGGGGCAGAGCCTTTAACCAAAATACCAAATGACATGTAAACGAAAAAATGCAGAGCCTGTTTTAGAGCAAATTGAAACGGAACCATTAACTGAATCAAACAGTAGTGATGACAGTGTTAACACTAGAATTACCAGAGCCTACGAAAAAACTTGTAGATCCAGCCCACCTTAAATCCCATTGCACCTCTCTGTCAGTGTCTTTTGTTTTGTAAATGTGCCGATAAAGACAAGCAGCCTGCTATTCCATCCCCCACTGCCGCAGAACATTCACAAAGTTCTCCCAGATCATGCCTTGATTGGTTATCTGGGAGTGAAGTGCTGGAGTTTTAAGAGTGGAAGTAATAGATCGTTATTTGGAACACATGAATTTCACGTGTGTTCCGTTTCTACAATAATCTGTGTAAACACATTATTAAAACAGAATCGTTTTTCATATTTTAGTAGTGAATGACAAAATGTTGGCATAAACTATATAAAGTGTGAAGCCTGAAGATCAAATAAACACTTTCACAAATGGTTCAAGGATAAGACAACAGCTTCCGTGGCGTAGCAATAAGATTTGCTGACTTGTAATCAAGAGTCCCCGGTTCGATCCTGACCGCCTCCTGTATTTGCTGTTTTCAGTAGTGAGCTACTCTTATTGTTAATATTATACAGTACACACATACATTTGATTTGCGTCTGTAACAGACGGTGTACATTTATAGTACTTGTGAAAGTTAGTTTTATTTTCACTTTTACTCTCTCAGTCACGATCATGATGCTTCCCAGCCCACCCAGGGATCTGACGCTTTTAGTTTTTATTTGAAACCTGGAGTAACTGTAGATGTGAGTGGTGTTTTGAGGCAATGGAACTGGACATTCTCTGATCTTGTTGGATAAAAGCTGATGCACAAATGCTGTTGAATCTGCCTTCTTCATATCTCACCGTCACTTGATTTTTTTTTAATTCAGTTTTATAGAGTGTTCCTGCTCACACTGAATCATTGTTCCACTGCCGAAAAAATCCATCATCAACAGTCTGAATGATTTCCGCCCAGTGGCACTCACATCTGTCATCATGAAGTGCTTTGCAAAACTGGTGCGGACTCATATTATCACCTGCCTTCCAGCAGACCTGGACCCATTTCAATCTGCTTATAAAGCAAAGAGATCCATTGAGGACACTGTGGCCACAGCTCTTCATGCTGCCCTGACTCACCTGGAGCAGCAGGGGAGTTACGCCAGACTGTTTTTTGTAGACTTAGCTCAGCATTTAACACCATCCTCCCACAATGACTGATGTCCAAACTGGCAGATCTGGGACTTCCATCACTCACCTGCAGTTGGATACTAGACTTCCTATCTGGTCGTCCCCAGAGGGTCAGCCTGGGTGTCCACACATCCACTGCTCTCAGCCTCAACACCGGGATGCCCCAGGGTTGTGAGCTTATCCCGCACCTCTATACCCTCTACACATATGACTGTGTCCCCACTCACCATAGCAACAAGATCATAAAGTTCACAGATGACACGACGGTGGTCGGACTCATCTCGGGCAAGGAGGGCAAGCTGGCATACAGGGACGAGGTGGAGCGGCTGTCAGAGTGGTACACAGTCAATAACCTGCTCCTCAACACCACAAAAACGAAGGAGCTTGTTATTGACTTTAGAAAAAACAAAACTGACATCCAGCCACTCATCATTGGTGGGGCCTGTGTGGAGAGGATCCCAGTGTTCAGGTTTCTGGGCATTGAGCTGGAGGATGACCTGAGCTGGAGTGCCCACACCATGGAGCTGCTGAAGAAGGCGCAGCAGAGACTGTATTTTCTGAGAATCCTCAAAAAGAACCATCTCCCCAAAAATCTGCTCCTTGCCTTTTATCACTGTTCCATCGAGAGTGTGCTCACGTACAGACTGTGTGTGTGGTACGGCAGCTGCACTTCCTCAGAAAGGAAAGCGCTTCACAGGGTCATCAGGACAGCGGCGAGAACAATTGGTTGTACCCTCCCTACTCTGGGACAGATCTACACCTCCCGATGCCGTAAAAAAGCAATCGACATTTCACAGTATTCATCACATCCCAGTCATTGCCTCTTCCAGCTTTTGCCATCGGGCAAGCGATACAGAGCAGTGAAAACCAGGACAAACCGCCTTAAAAACAGCTTTTATCCAAAAGCAATCATGGCCCTGAACTCAGAATAAAACTGCTCCATGTCATTCTCCCAATTTGCAAGATAGACCTTAAGTCAACCAGTGCAGTTTGTATATTTTGTAAAGTACTTTTATTACTATTCGGTCTGTTACTATTTTCTCTCTACTTGCCTTTTTAACTCTTATGCCTCACACTGAGTCGACTGCACCTTCAATTTCATTGTTCCTTTGTAAAAGTGACAATGACCATAAAGATCTATCTATCTAGCTATCTATCTAATTAATATGCACCTTAAAGTCTATGATGTCAAAGCCGCAATGACAAAAAAAAAACAGAGGCATAGGTACAGTATATATGATATTTGGAATAATTCATTTTATGACCTATACACTTCAGAAAACATTGTGGCATGGATGCAACATTAATCATATTATTCATATTCATTTGCATAACATCTTGCGATTGTAATCCGTGACCGCGTTTATTCCCCTACCCCCCAATCTTGCCAGTCCCCACATGTTGCTGTATGGTGGTGTTTCTTTTGTACCCCAGGACATGCAGAAGAAAGAATAATACAGATAGGTCATTTCATTGCTATATGCAATCATCAAATTCAAATGTTAACAGTTCACACACACACACGCAAGGACTGTCCTTCCTACATTTACGACATGTGTACCTGTTGCAATGTACACACTTCTCTCTATGCTGTGGATTCTATTACATTGAAAGGGCACCTGACACTGACTCAGTTTACTTCTTGGAACAGAAGCTTGTCATTAGCCAAGTTTCCATCCAGTTTTTTGCGACGTTTTGTTATCGACAAACAGAATATACGTAAAAAAAAATGTGCGAAATTTGCTGTCTCCAGCCTGTTTCCATCCAACTGGCTTTTTATCGATAAAATGGTGTGCGTGATGATGTCATCCCCTCCAAAACGAACTGTCGCATAAGTTTTGTTGTATCGCGAAAAAGAAATCTGCCCTTGAGCTGTTTCCATACATAATTTTGTGTATCTACCTTTTGTTTTCCACGTTACACCCCCACCACTAAACAAAGAAACAAAGAAATGGAGAGATTATTCAGACAGTTTTTTGAAATTTACCAGCTTACTGTTATTTCAGTTTCACAAATAATTGGAATTGTACATAATATCCGAAGACGACAGCAGAATGAAGCAGTTGCTTGTCTGATAGCCCTAGAGCTCGAAGAAAGTACCCCAGTGCGACGAAACCCACGGGTATGGGAGAGACGACGGAATAAGACCTTCTTGGAGGAGGTGGTGGAGAGACACTTCACAGAAAATCTCTGGCTGCAACATTTTAGAATGACACGGCAACGTTTGAGATGTTGTGTGGATTCATCAGTCCTGATGTTGCGCCCATCACAGGTTGTCACCGACCACCGGTTCCAACACCAAAGCAGATTGCCATCGCCCTTTACAAGCTGGCAACCTGCGCCGAGTATAGAGTAGTTGGAGAAACTTTCGGGTTAGTAAAACTACCGTCCATCGATGTGTATATGCTGTGTGCACCGCTATTAAAGAAAAATTAATGCGGCGTTATATCAGACTTCCGACTGTAGCGGAGGCCAATGAAATTGCATACCGCAATTCCTTGGTGCATCTTGTGCCACAGATTTACGGTGCGCTGGATGGCATGCATGTGCCTATTCTTCCCTCGACGGAAGGCTACCGCGATTACATTAATCGCAAAGGGTGGCCATCTGTTGTTCTCCAGGCCCTTGTGCATGAAACGAGACATTTGCGTTGGCACTCCTGGAAGTGCCCATGATGCAGCTGTGTTTGCAGCATTGGATCTGTACAGGTGAGCCTACCTTTCAACATCCCTTCTCAGTGCGATAACAACTGAATTAGTACTGTAACCTGCTTCCCTTAAGGTTTTTAATTAAAACTGAAATTTGAATTAATACAAAATAACGACGTTTAATCAAAAAAAACTAAAGTTAATATTAATGAGAGAATTTCTCATATATGCTAAAACATCTGCCATTTAATAATAAGAAAAAAATGTTTAGATAATGAAACACACGGTTTATTAAATATTTTGACTGGCACAGTAAATTACCTTTGCGGTTTTTGTATTATTTAGACATCCTGAGAGACACCCCCAGGCTACAGTTGATGTGGAGGGAGTTCAGGTACCCCTTTTAGTAGCAGGAGACCCAGCCTATCCGCTACTGCATTGGCTCATCACGAGAAATAACGAGTCTCTTCATCAGACCATGCGAACCGCTCCGCTATTCTCGTTTTGATT
Organism: Polypterus senegalus; assembly: GCF_016835505.1. Lineage (NCBI taxonomy): Eukaryota > Metazoa > Chordata > Cladistia > Polypteriformes > Polypteridae > Polypterus > Polypterus senegalus. The sequence continues at coordinate 123,329,523 of NC_053161.1, read as the reverse complement.
GCACGTGATGAAAATGTATCATGTGACACATTTATTTGTGTTAAAGCCCTTTTTTTCCGACAAAAAGTGTTTCCAATGTAGTTTTTGCGACATCTGAAGTAACAATATGGAATTTATGCGCTAAAGTTAAATGGAAAAATATTATGTCGACATTTTATTGATAATTAGCATTTCCATCAGCTAAAATTTGAAGCGCTAAAATTTTTTCGCAAAAACTCCTTGGATGGAAACCTGGTTAGTGTTGCATCCTTCTTTTCTTTTTCCATCGCCTTATCTAGTAAGATGTGACGACAAAGTTCCTCTGCAAGGTGACCCATGAACACTCTTCTTTTGACAGTGGTCCCCATTCATGCCTTGCACAGTACATGTGTGTTGATTGCCGCCAGGTCAAGCGTGTTATAGCACACAGTTACCGGCCACCTGCGTGTTCCTGTGCGCATTCAATAAGCTCACAACGTCTGGTGCATGATGTCAATGCAGCACGGAGAGAAAAAAGGAAACAAGAACTGCCTTATATTATATACTAGACATTAAGCCCATTACAATAACGGGCGCTAGAACAGTAGTTCATAAACATTTGTATGAACAGTCTATATTAAATGGCAAGGGACCTTGTATGTGTCTGTAATATGCGTCACTGTATTGTGTGCCTTTAATTTTCTCTCTCAGTAATACTGGTTTGTATTTACGTAAAATGCCTGTAATTTTGTCTGACAGTAATACAGTGGAACCTCAGGTTACGACCATAATTCGTTCCAAAACTCTGGTTGTAACCCGATTTGGTCGTGAACCGAAGTAATTTCCCCCATAGGGATTGTATGTAAATACAATTAATCCATTCCAGACCGTATGAACTGTATGTAAATATTTATTTTTTTAGTTAGTTTAGTTTTTAAGCACAAATATAGTTAACTATACCATAGAAAGCACAGCGTAATAGTAAACTAAATGTAAAAACATTGAATAACACTAAGAAAATCTTGAACAACAGAGAAAACTAAGGGCTCATTTATACTTCACGCTCAGAACGCGTACGCGCCCGCATCATGGATGCGACACGTTCCCAGCGTTCATTTCACGCGTCCTATGAGCAGGTCCTCAGAAATTAATGCAATGCGTGCGCGAGTTGCAGTACCAGCAAAAAGTCGGGGGGCGCAGTGTGCTAAAAGTCGGAACGTGACATTAGAGTCTCTGTTTACTATCTACATGTGACAGCAAGCCTCTGTGGAGATCCTTCGGGGATCGATGTGCGCGATTTGCTGTTTGATGAATGGCTCAAATACAGCGCTATACATTATGTTGCCGATGTGAAGTTGCAAAAAAAAAAATAAATAAAAAATAGACGGCACAAAAGATGGTATGTGAGACTTTTAAAATGTATCGTGTCATTTATATATGTCTTTTTTTATTTTTCAATAACAACAGCAACATAATGTATAGCGTTATATTTGAGCCACTGAGAAAAAAATAAAGGACACGGTGAAAACATGTATTTTGTGATTAAAGTGGAAATTTCGGCTTTAATCTCGAAATGTCCACTTTAACCTCGTAGTTTACTTTATCATTAAAGCAGACGGTCGTAAACGTCATCCCAGTTTTTAATCGCTACGAGCTTCTTGAACCTGACAGCAGGTAAAGTAAAACAATAAAAAATAGATGGCACAAAAGATGGTATGTGAGACTTTTAAAATGTATCGTGTCATTACAATCGGGAATATGCGACGCTTGAATATAAAAGCACCACGAATGCATCTGTATGTCGGCATTTTGCTTCAGCAGCGGAAAGCAGCAATAATAGATCACCAAACAGAACAAATTAAATGTATGATATTCCAACTCTCTGCACATTTAGAATCTTTAGATTTATACTTGAAATCACTTTCATGATGAAATGCATTAAAATGTGTATGTTACATTTTACATATAATTTTGTTTAAATAATGAATACTGTTAATTACACACATGGGGGTGACACGGTGGCGGAGCAATAGCACTGCTGTCTTGCAGGGAGTTATGTTGCTGGTATTTCCTGCTTGTATTCCACACTGTGCTCTGGTTTCCTTCCAAAGATATGTAGATTTGGGGATTTGGTGCCGCTAAAATGACGCTAGTGTATGTGTGTGCTTGTATTCACCTTGCGATGAGCTGAGGCCTCGTCAAGGGACTGTTTCTCACTCGTGCCCAATGCTTCCTGTAATGGACACATCCCTGGATTTATGGATTTAATCAATAAACATCCTTTTCAGAGATATTGTGGTAAGCTGTTATCGGAATTTAATAGGTGTTTTAGGCAATTCACAACACAGAGAAGCCAAACATATTCTCACCGTGATAATATCTCGCACTGCCACCTGGTGGATTCCTCCAGATTTACGTAAAGTACGCGTGCAAGTATAAACACTACAACGCTTGCGTAGCAGGAGCGTCCGCTGCAGCATGCGTCCCGTCGCATGAAGTATAACTCCGGCCTAACACTGCAAGAATTTGCGCTATAGCCTTATGACCCGCTTGCTAAAAACTCTTTTTTTTAATGAGTTTTAAGCACAGGGGAAAAAATGAAAATTTGAAAAATCCGTAATTTAATAAACAACCAAGAAAAGTAACAAATTGCAACAATGCACGCGTGCGCCTGTTTGTGTGTGTCTCTCGTGGGCCTGCGTGTGTGTCTCTTAAGCGCGCGCCTCTATATCGGTCGGTCTGTCTGTCTGTCGGCTGTGTGTGTGTGTGTTTGTCTCTCGCCTGTGTGTGTCTGTCTGTCTCGCATGTGCGTCTCGTGTATGTGTGACGCGCGCGAGCCTCTGTCTGTCTGTCTGTCTGTCTGTCTGTCTGTCTCCGCACAGGGAATGCACAGGAAGAGACTGAACACGTGCTGTGTGGCCCTGTGCATTCGTACTTCTCCAGAAGACACACACACGGACACCGCGCGCCTGTGTGTGTGTGTGTGTGTCGCGCGCGGCTGTGTGCACGTGACTCGCGTGCGCCTGTGTGTGTGTATCTGTCTCTCTCTCTCTCTCTCTCTCTGCACAGGGAATGCACAGGAAGAGACTGAACACGTGCTGTGTGGCCCTGCGCATGCGCACTTCACCAGAAGACACACACACGGACACCTGGACACAGACAAGGGTTTTATTAAAGAGGATGATATGAGGAATGGTCTAGTGACAAGAAACAGTATTTTATTATTTAATTATTTTACTCATTCAAACAAAATGTCTTCAGTGATCTCTGTCTCTCGTCACAATTGTCAACAATAGTGGCTTAGCTAAATTGTAGAATTTGCATTTTGAGATGATTCCAGCTGCACAGATCAGGCTTTTTTCTTAATGCTGTCTGTATTTTTCTGATAGTACACACACCCCCAACAGAATCTGCATAACACCAAGTGTCCTTTGGTATTGTAAGATTAGTAGCGACATGCTGTTGGTCACTGGCAATGGTTGGCTTTTTGAAAAATCAGAGGTGATTTGGAGAAAAATGGTATATTATGTATATTATGAACAGTATTGGTCAATTTTATGGTCATGTGTACAAAGTACAATGCAATTCTTAGAACTGCATGAGCGAATAACATGCCTCCACTCTTCATTGATGTGAATCTCTCTCCAAATGTTATGTAAAATATTGTAAAAACTTGGGAAGGTGCAGAAGACAGGGGGATGGAATCCCCACTTTACACTCAGTTGGTAGTTAATGGGCCTAAAAAGGACCGATTCACAGGTTTCCTCTGCCTTGCCATCTCACTTAGGTCTTCAGCAGCGGTCCACATTCCCAGCTGCTTTGCCTCTTTTACTTCTCAAGTACAGGATATTGCTCAAGTAAAATGGAAAAAGCCATCAACATTTAAATTGAAGGCCTATCATGAAAATGAATCAGTCACAAAGCAGCAACCCTTTTTTCTAATCTAACTTAATTCTGAACTCTGTGACAGGGAACCGTAACCTGTACCAACAGCACTTAGTGCAAAGCAAGAAACAAATTGTGGAAATGCCATTTTCCCTGTGCATGTGATCTTTTGTGAGAAGCGGAGGGAATTGGAATACCCTGAAAAAGCCCAAAGAAACACAAAGCTTGGCCAGGATTTGAACCATTATATTGCAGTGAATGACCATACTAAACAGTGCGCAGCAGGGCATGTAAGATGTTGATTTTAGTAAGTGTGAATATGTCTTATTAACGTTATCTGTTTATTCCACCACTACATGCAGCTAACATTTGTTATGAAGAATTAATAATAGGTTTTACGAATTATATGAATTTTTAATCATTTTAGAATGTCTTCTTTCATAAAAACTTTGAAACTCATTAGAATATTATTTAAAAAAATTGAGAGGTTAATTATTATTATTGCTACTTTTTTAGTAACTGAAAGCGTAATATCATCTTTGGACATCCTTTGAATTTTCTATTGCCATCTTCTACATTCTGTAAATTAATCAGGTTACATTAACAATGTTTCTTAAAATATTCATGTATATCTTGTTTGAAGTTTCAACTTTCCACTTTGCATACAAATTCTGATGTATTTTATTTTCTCTCTTATTGTTGTTGGTTACAGAGATGATGCTATTACCCACTTTTTCCCATTGCCATTTACCTTAGTGTTCTTTAATTGATTTATTTAATTTTCCCAACCACTCGATAAAATGCAAGTGTACAGAGGACCAAAACCCATTCTGGTAGCATTTTAGAAAATAGCCAGGGGAGGCTGTCAGCCTGTCTCAGGGCACATGAACTGCGGATGAAATAGGAAGAATCCTTTGGTATCCTACACAGACACAAGGAAATGGCAAGGAATTGAACCCAACATCCGTGCACCACCATGCTAGCCTTGTTTCCCTACTTTTAACCCTAACACATACAGTCTCAACACTATCTGCCTTGACCTGAAGCTTTAATCAGATGTACTGTAAGTGCATGTTATCACTGGTTCATTTTTTAGTGTTCTTCCACCAACACTGAAATTTAAGAATCTGTTTCTTTTTCAGCACAGTTACAGTCCCTCTGTACTAAGATGAGTTTACTTTACTTTACTTTTGAATGTATGAAAGATTTATGTATACAAGATTCTAGCATGTACCTCGTTTATATAAGAATTATATGCTTTTGATCACCATATGCAAATAAATTAAACAAAGTAATTATTACTAAATATTTAGATTAAATAATATTAAATTCACCTGGTAAAATGTAAAGCAAATCAGAATACATTTTTTTTTGCATTATGTAAAATATCATGTCAGGGTCCTTTTTTAGAACCTACCACCTTCTTCACATTTAATAATAAAAATAGGTTTTATTAATCAGAGCTACACATTTTTCAAAAGTCAGTATTTGCTTTAACACATGCATTTTATTTATAGTAGAATAAAGATGTACACTAGTGATATATTTAATCTTTTAACTAAAATCACATACCGTAGATCCCGTTATATAAGCCAAGAATTTCGTCCTAGATTTTTGGCTTGGAGTTTGGGGGTCGGTTTATACAACGAGTATCGTTTCAGATTCAAGATTTCCAGCGCAATGCCATTTTGCCGATGAATACGGAAGTAAATAATGACGAAACCAGAGAGCCATCTTTCAGATGAAGTACAGTGGAACCTCGGTTTACGAGTAACTTGGTTTACGAGTGTTTTGCAAGACGAGCAAAAAATTGTAATAAATTTTGACTTGATAAACGAGCGACGTCTTGCAATACGAGTAGTATGGATACACTTTGTCTGCTGAGCGTCATGTGATCACAACTGAGCTGATGGTGGTTCTCTCTCTCTCTCTCTCCTTATCTTGCTCGCTCGCTCATCGCGTCTTTTTCTCTCTCTCCTTATCTCGCCGCCGCCGCCCAGTGCGTCTTTTTCTCTCTCCTTATCTTGCTCGCTCGCTCATCGCGTCTTTTTCTCTCTCTCCTTATCTCGCTCGCCCAGTGCGTCTTTTTCTCTCTCTCTCCTTATCTCGCCCAGCCTCTCTCTGTTTACTACAGCATTGTGACTGTGTGTGTGTGTGCGCTGTGAAGTGCGAGTCCTCATCTTGCTCCCCAAAACACGAAGCTGAGTCTCAGTACTTTAACACCAGCTGAATAAACATCAGTTTATTCAGTTTGAAACAGCAACAGCGCTGTTATTTATTGCAGCGGGATCTTTATAATGTTCCATGATCTTTTTGGATGCGCTTATACGGCGAACTGCTACAGCGCTTGCAGACTGAGATTGCTTTGGGACACTCTTCAGCGTGTCGTCCCGTTGGGTGGAATTCCACATGAGTTTAGAAACTCACACCAGCCATGATTCTTTTTAAAGGTAAATTGCAGGTTAATTTGTATTATGTATTTTACTTTATATTTTGTATTAATCCTTTTTATATGAATTGTTTTGGGTTGTGGAACGAATCATCTGAATTTCCATTATTTCTTATGGGGGAAATTCGCTTTGATATACGAGTGTTTTGGATTGCGAGCATGTTTCCGGAACGAATTATGCTCGCAAACCGAGGTTCCATTGTAGTAACTTTGCATGCCGGTACTTTAAATTAAATAAAGAATTTATTCAAAAAAGTGTTTTAGTTGTTGATTTTATTAATAAAATTTATAATAAATTATCGGGAAGTTTAAAATAAAAATTTTTGTTTTGATTTATGAACAACATCTTGCGTTATGACCCGGATGCGGTCACGTGTATCCGCTTGCGCGATTGTAAAGAAACAACCGAGAGCGTTAGTAGCGTCAGTCGGAGCCCAGATACATGTGTTTGTGGATGTAATTTCCGTCATTGCAGTGATTTACCTATATATATAATTCATTAAGACCATGCAAGTAAGACACATAATTGCTAAGGAAGGAAGAGAAGGTAAAGAAAGCGATCACAATCGAAACGAAGATGGAAATTGTGTGGAAATATGAGAGTGCTGTTCGTGTGACCGATCTCGCTAATATGTACAGCATGTCGAAATCCACCATCTCGACAATTTTACAAAGAAAAGATTTGCATAAGGAGGCTCCTTCTAAACAATAACCACCTTCTGTTTCATTCTCCTCCTCCTCCCTTCCTGCAGCCCAAAGATGTCAAATTAAATGGTGAGTACAGTATGAAATTGTTGCTTCTAGAATAGAATGCCTTTTATTGTCACTATACACATCTACAATGAGATTAAAAGCAGCTCCTTCAGTGCAGAAAAAAAGTTCTGTATAGGGCTTGTATGGTTGTTTTGTTAGCCTTAGCATAATGCCGGATCTGCGGCCCCGCTTCTGCTTTCTTTCCCACCTCCGTCTGTGTCGTCTCCTAGACCCGACAACAATCCACGGAGAGCCCGCTGGTCTCGCTATGTTGTCTGGGATGTTGTGCGTGTGATGAAAAACACTCGAAACAGATGTCTGGCTCTGGACACCGATGTCTATAAGGTTCTGACGAGTGTAGCGGATGTTCGACGAACCGATCGTGCACAAACAAAAAAAAGTACAAAAACAACAAAAAAGTGCACTGAAAAGGAGAGCCCTGAGCTGCTGCGACCATGCGCACCGCCATGCTCCTAGCTTAATCTAGCCTACTTCTGGTAGGCTAGGCACTTTTTATAACTTTTTGGTTAGTACATTAGAAAAATTATTGGTGTTTTGGTAAATTATGCACAATGTATAACCCTTTTTTATTATGAAAAGGTTAAGTAAGTGTTGCAGTGGGAGGTTCGGAAAGCATTATGGGTTAGCCTTCGCGAACGAATTAAGTTCTTAAGTCAAGGGTCCACTGTATTGCGTTATTTAAGTTAATCAAATTTATAACGAGTCTCTGGAAATCTACCCACCAATGTACCGTATTTGCGTATATAGTTTCAACACAAAGGTTTCATTTTACCAAACTTTTCTGCAATCACTTCATGGTTTCCATCAAAAATGCCGGCAGTCTCAAATTCTCGCTGATAAACATGATAAATATACCTGAAGAGACACTTTTAAGGAAATTTAGAAAATTTTGCTTGATGAAGGGGGTCGGCTTAAATACCGGTCATCGGGAAGTACATGTAATTTAGTAGGTAGAGAAGGGGGTCGGCTAATATACCGAGTCGGCTTATATTCCGGGATCTACGGTAGAATTTGGCCTGTTTGTTCAGAGAGGACATACACAGTAATGGCTAAAATATTTGTACCTCTGCACTTTTCAGAAAATGCACCACTTTAGCCACAAAAATAGTCAAATCTGATATCATTTTGTACAGAACTCCTGAAATGGACTGGACACATTTATTGGCACTATTTCAAAATAGTAAGAACTAATTGATTGGATTTCAGTCATGTGAGGCTCCTTTAATTTGTATTTTAAACTCACCTGTAGGAAGTAACAGGTGCTAGCATTATAGAAATAACACTAACAACCAAGTCTGACGTGGCTGACAGTTTTTACTGTGTTGTAAGCTCTGGTGATGCTTTCCAGGATGTTGATACTCTGTGACTCCCAAAGTCCACAGTGAGTTCTGTTGTCCTGATGACATTTATCTACAGTATCTGATAGTATTTTTTAATTTTGCGTGCTAGTAGTAGTAGTTGCGTGCTTATTAAGATAACTCATTTTGCACACCGTATACCTTCAAGCTGCAATGTATACATAAATCTGATTTTCTTTTACATTAGATGTTTATACAGTACTTCATTTTGTCATGGAATAAAAATATCAAGTTGGATATATTAAAGGTTAAATCTTTTTTTTTTTTTTAACTTAAATTATGCAGCACTGTATTCTATGAAGTTTAACTCCTGACTTGTCCATGTAGAAAGTTTAATTGCTTTTATCAGGGACCTACTGCAAAATGTTCACAAATCCCGGGGTCTTGGAGGCTTTATAATGCTTGTCTGGCTTTATTGTGAATGGAAGAGCTCAGATGAAAAATAGATGGGACTTTCATTTGAAATGTCAGTGCTGAAGGAGGAATCGTCCAAGAACAATGCAAGGCAGCTGGAAGTCGTCATGAAAAATGTTTATAAAGTGAGGATTGATGAAAAGTAGACAACTATTGAGGTATCTTTTAAAGCCAATTGGCACAACTTCAAAGCATCCAAGAACAATGCATTTTTTTGTGCTTTTCTTTAATAAATTATGTCCATTTTGTAGGGGGTCCTAGTTCTTAACAAAATTTCTCACAGTCCTTTTATTTATTCAAAAGAATCAAAAATTCATATATTATGTTCTCCTCCGTATCACAGGATTTTTGTGGAAATGCTGAGGTCACAAGCCTAGGCAGAGGTGAATGATGGGACCGCCTTTGTTTTAGTTTAGATACCAATTCCTCCTTCTTCTTCAAAATGTTCTTCCTTACCAGTCCTAGAAGGATTCTGAGGTGACCAGGAATTCACTGGTCTGATGACACAATTGTCATTGCTTGCAAGTATTAAACTGACAGAAAACCCTGATGTGTTCTTTTACAGGACCTTGATGATATAGAAGATGAAAATGACCAACTGAAGCAGGAAAACAAAACGCTGCTTAAGGTTGTTGGCCAGCTAACAAGGTAGAGCCAGTTTGTCTCAAAAGAAGACTCTGTCTGACAAGTTGTTTTTTGCCTTTTACATCCATATTTCCAACAAAATTATTTCCTTGTGTGTATTGTCAGAAATTCCATGTACTACAGGACATACTTGTGAAGAGAGTGCATTTATTTTATCTTCCATATCAAGTGTTTTTGTTCTTTGTATTTATCTTATCATGAAATGTCAGCTGAATAAGAAAAAGGCCACATTGCTATGTTGATTTCCAAAGTTTCCAGATAAATAGAAGCATTGAATGTAAATGTATTGTACATAGGACCATTTGTAAGAGCTATAAACGTAATCAAATGCCCTTTACATTCCACATACAAAGCTCCTTTTGATATTGTCCATAAAACCAGAAATAAAAATGTAATGCCTTAAACATGCTGAATAAATTGGAGTCACGGTGAAAAGTTTACAATAACGGATGCTTTCATAATTTAAAGTAAGGGCTTAAAAACTTGTTTGTTTTTTTTGTTTTGTTTTTTTTTTCATACAAAGTAATCATTTCAAGATTTGAATTCATACATCATCTTCACCAGTTAATGAATTCTGGAGCATTTATTGTCAGACTGTGTTGTTTTCAGTGTAAGCCGTCACTGTATGGAGGGGGTTTACATTTGGCTAAGGATAACATTGCAGAGTTGTAAGAAAATTGCTGGTGACAAGAATAATTTCCTTTGAAGGCATTTTAAACATGATTTATTTTTTGTTTTTTTTAAGACAATGTAAATTAAACTAATTTTAACCAGAAAATAGAATATTTTGAAAAAATGTGTGTTTTGGAATTGACAGGACTATTTTAAGGTCTTTCCATGGTTTTTCTGCCTTAGACAATTTTAATGCAAAAATAGTTACCTTCCATTTAATTCAGCCTTAAAATAGCTATCATATTCTTCAGCTTGTATCTTTAGCAAACAATCACTTTTTAATGCAATTGACACATGATGTATTTCTTGATATTCATTCCAATGTATGAATGGAACAATGCTGGTGGTTACTGGTCAGAATGAAAAAGGGTGTACATTATTTACTGATTTGTATTTACTCTGACTACCTTCTCTTTTGATTTCTGTTAGAAAAAAAAACGTAATTTTTTGTTTCTTTACCTGGTTGCTTAATAAATAACTACAGTGTCTGTGTTCACATTTTTAAACAGTATATTACAGTATGTCCGCAGATAGTTTTGCATGGACTGTACAGTGGAAAATAGCTCTTTAATAATAAAAGTGACTATTCAACATATTGCCTTCTTTGTCATGTTGATTGTTTGGTTTTTGTTTAAATCAGTAGTAGGTTAAGAAAATGGGTGGGCAGGTATAATATTTTTAGCACATTTTCAGTTTCCTCCCAAAAACAAACTCCCACAAATGTATGCCCAGCTCAAAGAGTTGTACTTGTTTTCAGCTGTAAAATGTAGTTACCAAAGAGAATCTGCATTGTAAAGTATTAAAAGTGGGAAACACTTCAAATCATCCCATGATATTCAAGTCAGGGGACCGTGAAGGCCATTCCAGAATATTTTACTTCTCCCTCTGCCTGAACGCCTTTGTAGATTCCGAACTGTGTTTTGGGTCATTGTCTTGTTGGAATATCCAACCCCTGCGTAACTTCAACTTTGTGACTGATGCTTGAACATTATCCTGAAGAATTTGTTGATATTGGGCTGAATTCATCCAACCCTCAACTTTATCAAGGGCCCCAGTCTCTGAACTAGCCACACAGCCCCACAGCATGATGGAACCTCCACCAAATTTGACAGTAGATAGCAGGTGATTTTCTTGGAATGCGGTGTTCTTCTTCCGCCATGCAAACTGCTTTTTGTTTTGACCAAATAACTCCATTTTTGTCTCATCAGTCCAAAGCACTTTGTTCCAAAATGAATCTGGCTTGTCTAAATGAGCATTTGCATACAACAAGCGACTCTGTTTGTGGCATGAGTGCAGAAAGGGCTTCTTTCTCATCACCCTGCCATACAGATGTTCTTTGTGCAAATTGCACTGAACTGTAGAATGATGTACAAATACACCATCTGCAGCAAGATGTTCTTGCAGGTCTTAGGAGGTGATCTGTGGATTGTCTGTAACCATTCTCACAATCCTGCTCATATGCCACTCCTGGATTTTTCTTGGCCTGCCAGACCAGCTGGTTTAACAGCAACTGTGCCTGTGGCTTTCCATGTCCTGATTACACTCCTTACAGTTAAAACTGACAGTTTAAACCTCTAAAATAGCTTTTTGTAGCCTTCCCCTAAACCATGATACTGAACAATCATCCAATGTCTGTCACTCTTCAGAGGAGAGTCAAAGGAAGCACAACTTGCAGTTGACCACCTTAAACACCTTTTCTCATGACTGGACACACCTGTCTATGACGTTCAAGGTTTAACGAGCTAATCCAACCAATTTGGTGTTGCAAGTAATCAGTACTGAGCAGTTACATGCACTCAAATCAGCAAAATTACAAGGGGACCCAAAGCACAGCCTGTTTTTCACATTTGATTTAATTTTATACAACTAAATACTGCTTCACTAAAAATCTTTGTTCCGAAAACACCCCAGTACTCAGATGTTCCTAGGAAATGAAAGACATACCACTGTTATCTGTTTTGTTGAAAGTAGAGCAAATTATTATGCAGGCTGAGAGGGGTTCCCAAACTTTTTCATCTATATGTGCTAATTTTGATCATTCTGCAGTTCAGGCTTGTCCCCCCATAATGCCTCTGGCATTTTTCTTGAAGCAACATGTCCTGATGCATTACAGAATGACCCCCAGCTTCCTATGCATGGTGAGGGTTTTCCTGGAGGAATCGCTGTCCCACTCCATTTCAAAGCTTCCGCTTATTTATTTATTTTTAATTTTTTTGGCAAGATCATGTAAGTACTTGCTGACTTTAAAAATTTAAATTGCACATTTGGGAACCAGATGACAAATAGTTTGCATTCTGATTTTCCCACTCCACTGAAGTTGATTTCTTCATAAACAAGACTTTGCCCAGGGCGAGCTTCAAGCTAGTCAAGACCCACATCATAGAGAGTGCATTGTGAGTATTTAATAGTCATCTGTTGTTTGACATAATCACCCATGGCCAATTCCAACTAAACAAAAAGCTTCACTTAAATAATTTATTGCCACGAAACCACCTGTAGCAGCAGATTTGAGTACAATAAGACATCAGAGTCTGCACTTTCAGATTGATTAGAATAAAGCTGAACATCTTTTAGAAAAAAAAAAGGACATGAAGCACACGAGAAGCTAATGAAGAGTTACACCCATTATGGCCTTTGCAGAGAAGTTCTTATCTGGGAGGTGTGGGAAGCATTTTTGAATTAGTTAGACCCAGAGGTCTTCTCATTATTACTGCATTTTGATGAGCGTATTAACTGCCAGTAGGGAGTCGAGAGAACTGTAGCCTGATGTGTTAGCATGCTGGGTAGATCACCAGTCAGTCCATCACAAGGCATGCACATCCTGTAAGCACAACCACAGTAACTCTGGCTTCTGTTAAAGTCCCCAGTGCAACAACCATGGCTTTTAAGGGTATCTGCATGAAGACGTCCATCCAAGACCGGAATTGGGGTCCAGCTGCTGGAAGGGCCATGGTGACAGTAAGCAGTGCGCTTACTGTATATGAAGAATTTAGAATAGCTTATTTACCAATTGACAGTTTTTTTTGTGCATAGTTATTATGATTACTGATGTTTATCTATTAAATATGCACTTTTGTCTATAGGCTATGGTTTTACACAAATAATTAAAATTACAGTGCAATTTTTATGTTGACAATTTATATAGGCTACATGTGGTGGGGATTAAATGGGCCAATCTTGTGGTTTACAGTCCAACACTGTTGTTTGGCTAGATTTACTTTTAGAACAAGTATGATGAAAACAGGCCACTCAGCCCAATAAGATCACCAGTCCTAATCTCCTTTATTCTCTAAAATCACATCAAGATTTGATGGTCTCTAATGTCCTACTCACCACCACAATGCTTAGCAGTGTAGTACATGTTTCTATGGTTCTTTATGTGAAGAAAAACTTTCTAATATCTGTAAGAAGTTTGCGCTTAAGTTTCCAACTGTGTCCCCCATGTTCTTGCCAAAGTCTTTTTAAAATAACAGTCTTGACAGATCTACTGTACTAATTCCCTTCAGAATTTTAAACACCTCAGTCATGTCACCTCCCAATCTCTCTTTGAATGAGTTATGCATTTTCAGTTTATGTAATCTCTTCTTTTACAGTAACTCATCCCCTGCAGTCCTAGAATCGGTACAGTCACTCTCCTCTGCACAGTTGGGTCTTTTTTTGTAATATGGACACCAAAACTGCACACAATACTCAGTAGACAGTTAGTGAAGGTATTCATGGGGCTAAATTCATTAAATTATTGTATGTGATTAACCTGGTAATTCAGCAGCCTTGTAGTTTGAAGATTAGTTTATGAGGAGAACATAGTAATTTTTTAAAAATGACTTGAATGGTAAAATTCTTTAGATTTGACCAGAAAAGTGGATAACGTAATTAGGCTATGTCCTAAGACTAGTACCCCATCTGGGGTTGGTACCTTGGCCACAGTGTTGTTGAGGTTGCTGCGATCATAGGAGAAATAAGAGAGGATCATCAAATTAATACACTGTTTCTTAAGCAGAACAAACCCCAGGTATACAACATGCAGAAAGCAGCAAAATCCAAGTATGTACTCTGTGGAAAGCAGACGGAGTCAAGGGTGCAAAGCTGTATACATGATAAGAAGTTTTTATAACGACTGCAAGGAATCTCTGTGTCATTTTTGAGTCCTCCCTTTCTTATTCCTCCCATATAAACACATTAACAAACCTTTTTACTTCCACCTTCATAACATATCCCATGTTCACTCAATCCTCTCTTTTTCTAAAGCTAAGTAACTCGTCCATGATTTTATCATATCTCACATCGATTGTAACTCCCTCCTGGCAGGTGCTCCTTCTAGTCTTATATCACAGCATGAACCAGCAACAGCGAGCACATCACACCCATCCTGCTTCGTCTCCACTGGTTCCCTGTGTCTTACAGGACTGAATTTAAAATTTTATTATTAACCTCCAAAGCTTTAAATGTCCTTGCACTGGACTACACCAGTGACCACCTCGATCGCTATGATCCTGTTTCACATGCTAAGGTCCTCTGATTCTGGCAATCTTGTTGTGCCCCACACTAACCTGCACTCTATGGATGATGAGGCCTTCAGCTGTAAAGCGCCCACACTTTAGAATGACCTCCCTAAATGAATCAGATCAGCTGACTCCATTATTCTTTCTTTAAAAAAACAACTTAAAACTCATCTGTTCAGGAAGGCTTTTCACTTAACCCGACATATGGCCCCCTCTTTCAGTCTTCCTTTCTGTCCAGATGCTCAGTATAATGTGTGTGTGTGTGTGTGTGTGTTATATCACAAATGATGTTATTTAGTAGGCTTTCCTTTTAGTATTGAATTTAGTATTTTACTCTGGTTTATTGTCTTTTGTTCTATTTAATGCTTTGTATATCTTGTATCTATCTGTTTTAGTGTTTTATTTGGGAAACATTTGTATCCAGTGTTACATATACCCTGCTGTTTCTCCCTGAGACTCCGTGAAGCGCCTTGAGCATGAGAAAGGTGCTATATAAAGAAAATGTATCATTATTATTTACTAACCTGTAATACAAGTACATTTAATAAAAGTAACCAAGTTTGAAAAACAAGTAAAGGCTGGCCTTCCAGATGGACAGAAAGTAAAACTGTTAAGAATTCTATAATACAAACCTATACCATAATGCAATGATCATCTTATGTAATTAATACAGGTAGTCCCCAGGTTACGGACATCCAACCTACGACTTACGAACCAGCCGCAGGTGCGATGCTTGCGCCTCAGTAACTGCCGCTCCATCATCTTCGGCCTGGGGACGCTACAAGTGGTGGCTGGAGGGGGGCGATTTCGCTGCTCACGCAGTGTAGTGTCCCTCGGGCAGCTCCCGGCGGCAAGCGGTTTCACTGCCCACCCACCACATACGGCTGCCCCGTTCGTTCTCGGTGGGTGGCTGATAATGCTGCAAGCGGTGACCCGGTTGTGGCTGAATGGAGGCCATTGAGGGTGAACGGGGCAGAGGGGGTAGCATTGTAGTGTGCATTGGATGGCTGCCTGTTGAATGGGGGCAGTGGTGGGTGTTTGTTCTCAGTGGATGGATGCTGCAGGCAGCATACAGTAGTGGAGGTGAGCAGGTGGTGAACCGCCACTCACCACCCCCATTCATTCTCAATAGCAAGCCTGCTTGTACTGTTATGCACATAGCATCTGACATGTTGACGACGGGTGCCTTCCTGTTGTGATAGCTGTACAGTACTGTGCAGAAGAGCTCATCTTACCCTTTTGTCTTCACTCTTCAAGAATGTCTCTGAAACATAAATCTGATGCAAGTGCTGGTGATACAGTAAAGAAGAGAAAAACCATCATCATTGAAAATAAAGTAGAAATAATAAAAAGGTCAGAGAGAGAGGTGAAACTCCATCTTTCATTGGCAGAGCACTTGGTTACAGTCGGTCAACAATAGCATTTATTAAAATAATGTACCTGTTCCGACTTACATACAAATTCAACTTAAGTACAAACCTACAGTCCCTATCTCGTACGTAACCCAGGGACTGCCTGTACTTCGAATGCGTGTCTCTTAACATTACTGTCAGGCCTTCTAGTTACTTTTGCTCAGAACCATATAATTTATACAGGCTTGATTTTATCATATAATTCCGGGTATTTTATAATGTCCGTCGAATGCGGAAAGCTCACACTATTGGTCCAAGAAATTATGATATGCTAAAGCACAGGCACAGAGTAGGGAAGCGTGTTAGGGCCACGGAGAAGAAAACAAAATCAGTGTATGAACTTTATTCTCATAGTTTATTTTGTCATTAAAGTACAATGTCGTAAACATCATTTTAAAATCAATGTTTAATTTACTAGATTTCCTCAAACCCCGTCATAAGTAATGTAGCACATTAAATGCTTTGTGTGAAGTGTTCCCTGACCCATGTTATTTGGTACATACTTCCTCTCCTCGACTTTATTCTTGACATATGCTTTTTTTTTTCTTCATTGTGTCTGTATTTTTTTTTCTTCTCCATGGCCCTAATACACTTCTGTACTTACAGAAGCGTCACAGAGTAACCACAGAACACACTGCCTTTTTTTCTATGTATTGTGCAGAAGTGTCCACACGTTAATACATGAACTATTCTGAAGCAATGTTTGCACTGATTTGTGTTTTTTGTGTCTCACACCCTCATACACCTTTATCGTAAGAGCATCTCTTATCTACGGTGAAGCGTTCGAACAGAAGAAAATATAAAGCTGGTTTTAAATTAAACGTCATTAAAGTGGCAAAAGAAATTGGTAACTGCGCTGCTGCAACAAAGTTTGATGTGTCTGAGAAACTGGTGCAAGATTGGAGGAGGCAAAAAGATGTTAAAAAAATAAAATTTAAGTGTTGCATTTTTGAATGGGTGTATAAATTGGTGTCTGATTTTATGATTGTTTTTTTTTCGGGTTTCAAGACCCGACTTATACGTGAGTATATACAGTAGGCCCCCACCTAACATTTTAATTGCGAGTTCCTGTTCATTCTGTTATTCATTGTGTTCTCCAAGCCCACCTACCTCAAACTCACCATATACACCATTTAATTATAATATGCAATGGTTCCTAAGCCAAAGGCCAGCAGTTCAGTGGCTGCTTTGGTTTGCAGTGTTTTTTGTCTCTGTAGTGTCATTGTTTGATAAATCAAGTCAATGGCAGTCTGTGGTCAAAGTATTTACTGTATGCTTCTTCAGGGTTTCTATAAAATAATTGACATTTAAAATAAATTAAATCAGAAGTCAGCATCCAGTTCTCCTCTGAGCTCTGATTTGTCTTGGAGTAACTAGCGGGTCTGTGTTGTTTTATTGCCTTCTAAGGTGCTCAGGTGATGTTCCAGAAAATGAGCCGATATTAATCATGACCAAATTTGCACAATTCACAATAAATTACCTTTCCTCGATGTCCCTTGGCTCTGTGAGCCTGCTGTTTGCATTCTGCCTCTTTTCACTGAGTGGAGAACTCAACGTGCCAGTAGCTGAGCCGATATGCCGGCCAGTGCTCAAACGCTGGCTGTCTTAGTAGACAGGTCTGGTAATTAAACTCTTCAAGATTTTAGACAATTAACTTAATGCTGGGTAATTATGTGGCAATATATGCAAAAGAAAAAAAAATGGTATTCATTCCCTGTCTAACTATCAGAATCTTCGTGAATTTTTCACATAGAATGAAAATGAGCTAGCAGTCCAATCAGAACAATCAAGACCCTGAGAGAGCAAATAAAACCAAATTCTGGTACAATTATTTCCTTGTTTATCTTAGAAAGTCATGCAACTTGCAGAGTGGTGCATTTGTTGGTAAATTTATATTTAAAACTTAAATAGATTTTTTTTTCCCAGTCCTTGCACTGGCTTACTAAAGCTGAAGCATTATGTGTGTCTCATAAAATATCTGCAGCTTAAAAAGAGATAGGAATTCATGATTAATGAAAATCGTGGAGTTGGGGTTTGCTCCCATTTTCCCAGTGATACATTTCACAAATTCTACCCATCAGATTGATTTGTGTTAAATCGACACTGTAGGTGTAAATCTCACACTTTTCTAGTGTAAATACAGTCGCTACTGTAAAATGAACACTTACAGTTACATTTTTCACATTACTAAAATGAAATTTACTTTCCAATTTGTAGTGTAGAAATTGCAATTCCTTTCAGTGTCACTGGGGACTGGAGCCTCTCCTGGAACCCCTGGGCATAAGGCGGGACACCACCCCGGCTAGGTGCCAGTTGATCACAATGCCCATGCCAGCGCAACCTGCTAAACTATTGTGCTGGGCATACACTGGGCTGTTTTGGTGTGTGCTATTTAATGCTTTTAGGTGATTAAAGCATATACATATATTTTGGACTATTAATTTTATTTTTTTGCATAGATTATGTTTTGGAGGTTTTCAGGTCATTTTTAGTTATTTTCCAAAAGTTTATTTTTTGAATTCCCATGTGTCATATGACTATAATTATCATGTTGATTACATCAGCGGAAGTGAATATATAAATATGCTAGTAATTCCATGGCACTTTATACTCAATGGGATAAAATCTTTGAACTCCTTAGTTAGCCTTAAAACCAGTAGGCCCTAGTGTCAGGCTTTCTTTCAGTTTATTTGAAATCCTTTCTTTCTTTCTTTGACTACTGCTTTCTATATTGCCCTTGTGTTTCGATTGCCTGATCATTTATCTACCTTGGTTAAAACCTCAGCTCACTCTGTCATGTACGTCATCTTCTGGGGTCAGATTTATAAAACTTGTTGAAGTTTCCAATGCTGTAGGTGTATACACATACAAAATGTTTTTGCCAAATTAAAAAGGCAATTTGCAGCAGGGTTCGAGTCTCCCATTGTAACTGTAGCATTTCACTGCACTCGTATTGTAATAAAGGAACCTAGCAAGAATGAAGTTGCTTTTGTTATTATAAGCAGTGACATCCCATTAACATATAAATCATGTGTAGAGGCAAAAGGAGACTGCCAAATGGTGTGGCTCGGTGCCCTGGGTCAACCCACATTTCGTTTATTATGAGGCAGCATTGGCAAACATGATGGTACTGTATATGAGTGACTGGCTTCTTACATCTGGAATGCTGTAACTCTGAGCTCGCAGAACACCAACATGTGTCACCAAGGCAATGCACACGATTCAAAGTACAGTAGCATATCTAATGGTCAACCAACCATGCTGGGCACATGTCATTCCTGGCTTCCTGTAGTGGCACATAAATATAATTCCTTGATGCTTGCCTACATAATCATCAGTAGATCACCACCTACAGAAAACACCATTAACAGACACTTGGGGCTTGAACCCAGCCTATGTAGGCTTAAAGAGAAGTACATTTAAATAACAAAAAAGACTTTATGACCAACACCTTCTGGACCCTTCCTTATTAATCAACACCACCCCGCTATGCATTGCCTTTGATTCCTGTATGTCTAATCATTTTCCTCTGATGATGACACCTGGTAGGTAGGTTATCAAAAGCTTAGAAATAAAACACAATTTTAAGATATGTGATTGATTTTCTCACTTTGTGGAGCTCTGACTACAAATATGCAAACCGTATCACAGACATTTGCTTCCATACATACAGATAGATAGATAGATATACTGCTGAAAAAAATTAAAGGAGCACTTTTTAATCAGAGTATAGCATCGAGTCAATTAAACTTTTGCGATATTAATCTGGTCAATTAAGTAGCAGAGGGGGTTGTTAATCAGTTTCAGCTGCTGTGGTGTTAATGAAATTAACAAGAGGTGCACTAGAGGGGCAACAATGAGATGACCCCCAAAACAGGAATGGTTTAACAGGTGGAGGCCACTGACATTTTTCCCTCCTCATCTTTTCTGACTGTTTCTTCACTAGTTTTGCATTTGGCTACAGTCAGTGTCACTACTGGTAGCATGAGGCGATACCTGGACCCTACAGAGGTTGCACAGGTAGTCCAACTTCTCCAGGATGGCACATCAATATGTAACATTGTCGAAGGTTTGCTGTGTCTCCCAGCACAGTCTCAAGGGCTGGGAGGAGAATCCAGGAGACAACCAGTTACTCTAGAAGAGCTGGACAGGGCTGTAGAAGGTCCTTAACCCATCAGCAGGACCAGTATCTGCTCATTTGGGTAAGGAGGAACAGGATGAGCACTGCCAGAGCCCTACAAAATGACCTCCAGCAGGCCACTGGTGTGAATGTCTCTGACCAAACAATCAGGAACAGACTTCATGAGGGTGGCCTGAAGGCCCGACATCCTCTAGTGGGCCCTGTGCTCACTGCCTGGCACTGTGGAGCTCAATTGGCATTTGCCACAGAATATCAGAATTGGCAGGTCCACCACTGGCGCCCAGTGCTTTTCAGAGATGAGAGCAGGTTCACCCTGAGCACATGTGACAGACGTGAAAAGGTCTGGAGAAGCCATGGAGAACATTATACTACCTGTAACAACTTTCAGCATCACCAGTTTAGTGGGGGGTCAGTTATGGTCTGGGGGAAGCATAGCCATAGAGAGACGCACAGACTTCTACAGTCTAGACAACAGCACCTTGACTACCATTAGGTATCAGGATGAAATCCTTGGACCCATTGTCAGACCCTATGCTGGTGCAGTAGGTCCTGGGTTCCTCCTGGTGCACAAAAATGCCTGGCCTCATGTGGTGAGAGTATACAGGAAGTTCATGGAGGATGAAGGAATTGATACCATTGAGTGGACCACATGCTCACCTGACATAAATCCAGTAGAACACCTTTGGGACATTATGTTTCAGTCCATCCAGCGCTGCAAGGTTGCATCTCAGACTGTCCAGGAGCTCAGTGATGCCCTGGTCCATCGCTGGGAGGAGATCCCTCCAGGACACCATCTATCATCTCATTAGGAACATGCTGCTTCACTCCATTCAAGGGGCCAGAGTCAGGAGGAAGAGGATGAAGCTTGAAGGAGGAGTGGAGGCAAAAGAGAGAGAGAAGGAAGGATTGTGTATTGGTGCATTGTGCTTATTGTACTGTACTTCTGTGGGGAACAAGAGGAAAATGTTTCCCCTGTAAATAAAGACTTGTGTTGCAGAGACTTGTGCTAGCATCTGTCTGTGTTAGGTGTTTGGGGAGCTGTACATCCCCTGGTGGTCACTATATATCTATCTCTATATAGATAGACATTATAAAGACAAGACAGACCATTATAAGGGTCTGGGGCACCTTGAAGGCGAACCCCATATATTGAAGTGCAAAAAGTGCAGAAGAAACTTTTGTTAAGTGCAAATGGTCGAGACTTCTTACCAAGTTCACAGATTTTGTCCAAGATGGCTACGTTTCTGATGTTGATGGTTTCTGGAAGGAAGAGGAGGGTCCAGGTGCAGTGACCCTGGAAGTGATGTCATGGTTGGAGGCACGTCAATTTTCTTTTCTGCAAAGGGGAGAGGAGAGAAATTGCTATGTCCTAGTGTATTATCGTGTATTCTGGAGGAGCAATATAATTAACCAAGCCCTTAAGTTGTTCCCCAAGTGCTCGCATGTCACAGTACCCATCACCAAAAAGGCTGCAGGTCTAGAAACCACGTGGTCACACGAGGATTGGACTCTCTGTGCAGGGCCATCCACTGTAAAGACACGTGGTTCATGACCATGATAAATTCGTGTCCTAGGAGGAAATACCTTAGCTGGTAAATAGCCAATTTGATCAACAGAGCCTCTCTCTCCACTGCTTCATGCCACATCTCCCATTCAAAAATTTATGACTTAAGTACATCACAGGGTGTTCAACACCATCGATGCTTTGGCTCAACATGGTGCCCAAGCCTGTTTCCGAAGCATCGGTCTGCAATAGAAAAGAAAGAGAAATTTTGCTTAATTTGTTCAGGTGTTGATGTAAGGGCTTCTTTAAGGTCATGGAATGCAGTGTCTGTTTTTTCATCCTATACCACAGAATTGGGAGCACGCTTCTTTGTTAGATCAGTTAAAGGGGCAGCTCCTTCGAGAACGGAGAAACAAACTGGCGCTAGTATCCACTAGTCCTAGGAAGGCTTGAACTTGCCTCTTAGTTCTTAGACAGGGACATTTCACAATGGCAGCAACTTTTGAACACTGGGGATGTATGGTTCCCCAGCCCACCGAGTAGCCTAAATATTTTGCCTTAAGGCAAAAAAATGTTTCTTCGGGTTTGACTAAGTTGTAGGCCGGCTTCACTTAGTGTTTGTAGCACTGCACATACCTGATGTATGTGATCCTCCCAGGTGTCAAAATAAATAACTATATCATGCAAATAGGTGGCACTGTAGGTTTGGTGGGGTTGGAGCAATCTGTTCATCATTTGCTGAAAAGTCACAGGTGTCCTATGCAAACCAAATGGAAGGACCATATACTGTCAGTGACTGCTTGGCGTACTAAACGCAGTCCTTTCCTTTGTGGACTCTACTAAGGGAATTTGCCAATACCCTTTCTTTATGTCCAGAGTGGTCAAGTACTGTGCCCTCCTTAGCCTCTTGAGGAGTTCATCCACTCAGGGCATTGAGTAGGTGTCAAACCGACATACCTGATTAAGCTGGCAGAAGTCATTGCCGAAGCACCAACTTCCGTCAGGTTTAGAGACTAAAATGAAGGTACTGGACCAAGGACTGAAACTTTCTTCTGTTACCCCAAGTCCAACATGCATTTTATTTCTAGTTTGTTTAACTTCAGCATGTTTGGCCTCCAGGAAGCAATATGGGTGGTCTCGGACGATGACCCCTGGCTCTGTAACAGTGTTGTGCGCAATCAAGGAGGTTTTTTCCAGATTTCTTATTCACCACTTCCAGAAGAGACAAGAACTTCTTGAAGCTCTCATCTTTGTACGGATATTAAAGCTGAAGTTAAGGTTATTAACCTTACTCTTATTCGATGTTAATGTTGATTTATTTTGTTTTATAATTGTGTCTTTCATTTTTCTGTTCTTTAATATGTAAAGCACTTTGAGCTACTGGTTTGTATGAAAATATGCTATATAAATAAATGTTGTTGTTGTATTAGATGCAAAGAAGGAGCGAGGTGATGTGGAGTAAAAATCGGTATCCCTCTCCTTCCACAGCGTCAAGAGGTTGACATGATATACTCGCTTGGCTGGTTGTCTACTTAGTTGTTTAATCAAGTAGTCAACCAAGCCCTTCCTTTCCTTAACTTCATACGGGCCCTGCCAATGAACCAATAATTTAGAGTAGGAGAGAGATAGATACATACTGCTAAAACATTAAAGGAACACTTTTTATTTCGAGTATAGCATCAAGCCAATGAAACGTCTGGGCTATTGATCAGGTCAGTTAAGTAGCAGAGGGGGGTTGTTAATCAGTTTCACATGCTTTGGTGTTAATGAAATTAACAACAGGTGCACCAGAGGGGCAACAATGAGATGACCCCCAAAACAGGAATGGTTTAACAGGTGGAGGCCACTGACGTTTTTTCATCCTCATCTTTTCTGGCTGTTTTTTCACTAATTTTGCACTGGGCTACGGTCAGTGTCACTACTGGTAGTATGAGGCAATACCTGGACCCTACAGCTGCTTCACAATCTGCGATAATAATTGGTCTCATTGAATTAGTTGGTCTTTTTTCTCTTCTTCTACATTCAGAAAAGCACAAAAGTATAATTTTTACATTTATAAAATATTTAGAAGTATTTCTATTTTTTAAATATCTTGAAATGCTTAACTCATTTTTTTCCTATTACTTTTTCTGTGTATTTTGCTTCTTTTGTTGTATCCTAATAATGACAATTAAAAAGAAGCAGAGTGGTCACCTGGGAAAACAACACTGAATGATGAAAGGCTGCAACTACTTTAGCATCAGACCTATTAATTAATAAATAATGGATTAAGTAACCAGAAAACCTGGAAAAGTCCAATGAAAATCAGGATGAAAATATTGTTATAAAGTAAAAAATACATTTCCCATACAGCTGCTTATACTTCTAATAAAAAATTACCAAACTTAGTTTCATAATTTTTACATTGACTCCAAAACACAGAAACTGGGTAATAACAGATCACAGAATTAGGCTAGGAGTCCAGTTAAAGAAAGTTGGTTGGAACAAAATCTTGCAGCCACAGTGGATCCCCACGACTACCAATCACTGTAACTGTTACGTGGGCCAGGTGATAGTGGGTATCCGCTTGGACTCTGGTGCCTTACACCTTTCCCTGAGCCCAAGAACTCAGAGGAGAGGCACTACAATGTTACACATGAAAATGGGGTGCTCAGTTCTGGAGCACAGCACTGGACTCGATGCATCCAGGAGGGATGCTGATCTACCAGCCAATGAGGGTCTGCAGCATTGTGATGCGGCGTGTTTATGTACACACATTTACAAGAAGATTGTCATTTCTAAAGGTAAATTGTGTAGAAATGTGTGTATGCCAGGTTTTATAAATAACATATTTTTGCCAATATGATTTACTATTTAGTATTTGCATGTTTTCATGGTTGAATCTACGCAGTTTTATAATGAGAAACCTAGTTATTATTTTCCTCAGCATCTGTCATAAAACTAACCATGGTTAGTCCAATCAGTCAGGTAGACAGGTAGAACATTATTTGTCCAATGCGAAAAAGGTGTCTTAGCAGAAGCCCTTTAAATAAATAAATGAATTGTTAGAAATATATATATACACACACAAAAACAATATGACCTGAACACACACCAGAAATGACTTAAAGAAAGAAAATATAAAAAGAAAGAAAACATCTGACTCGGCAGTCCCAGTGAGATATTACGCCAGCATACTGCTGTTGGTGCCCCAGTAGTGTTACTTTATACACACACACACACACTAAAAGTCCTCAGTGTTAGTGTGTCAGAGGGAGGATGTGCAGCATTGTTCATAACGGCACTCAGGTTTTTTAAAGAGTCCAGAGTGTTAGGATGACCATTAGAAATGTTTTTTTTACATAATAACTACCTGTTAAAATCTTATTAAAGAGACATTAACATTGTTAATATTCTGGAAAAAAAAGTCACAGTTAACAATGAACACAAGATGGATGTCTTTTATTACATCAAGCCTATTGCAGCCTGCTACACACACTGCTCAGTGTGTCACAGCAAGACTGGCTTAAATGACAAAGCAATGGTCTTAAATGAATTAGGTTCTTTTACATAACATCACCAAGAAGGTTTACACCAATCAACTTACAGATTCATGTTATATTCATCTAACACACCCATGTCTTAATATTTTCTAAAGGTCCCAAAAATGTACACATTCATTTCTAAAGAGAGACTTGTTATTTATGAATTCCTAAAAAATATTCATTGTGATTATCTCCTTGTTCCCTTGGTATCTTGTTCATGTACCTTTGGGTTGTCCTGCTACAGTGCCCAGTTCTTTTAACTATATGATAAACAAAACAAACAATGACTGAAAGAATGCGATTGCAGGTACAAGTGGCCGAAATGTGCTTTCTTCACAGGGTGGTCCTGGGTTACCCATTAGAGATTGGGTGAGAAGCGCCGACTTGCAGGAGACACTCAGAACAATGCCACTGACCCTCTGCACTGAGAGGAGCCAACTGAGGTGGTCCGGCATTTGATATGTATGCCTTCCTGTGGAAGTTTTGCAGGCACAACCAGCGGGTAGGAAGCCGCGGGTAAGACCCAGGACTCACTGGGTGGATTAGATCTTCCAGATGGCCTGGGGAACACCTTGGGATCCCACAGTATGAGTCGGCAAGTGTGGCTGGGGAAAGGGACAGATGCACATGCCAGGCATGCCCCCAAATTAGTCCAGATTTCTTTGGATTTTTAATGTGGATTTTTCAGCCGGTCACACAGCGGACTCTGGAGACCCCTGTCATTTGCTATGAGGAGTGGGACCTAGGGGTTAAAAAATTAGACTAACCTATCGTGTATGTGTAAAAAATACAAAACCTTCTTTCACTAATGGCTGACAAAATATGCTTAGGCTACTTTTCATGTTAAGCTGGTCCCCTTTCAACATGAACCCCCACACCTACACACCCTGCTCTCCTCTCTATGGTCTCAGTAACGCAATCACTGACAAATGACCAAACATCATTGAAGTGTTTCAAGATAAACTTGAGGTTTATCTTTATTATCAGCAGAGAAGACGGAGTTTAAATCACAACTAGGATGAGATCTCACAAATAAAGTACTAGATGATTTTGTTTTAGCTCACCTGTATTAAATTATATCTAAACGTTCTTTCTATAAATAAATGGTCTAGACAGGCCACAGCTTCCTTCTCATCAACGCCACTCGTCATCAGTTCTTAATCAGCTAAGAGAGTTTGTGACGTCTTCTAAATAAATATTCAGCAAGTTAGGAATAAAGTACAGCACACAAAAAGCAGAACTCACTACTCGGGATCTGTATGGTGACACTGCCATCTGTAAAACATGTAGGACATTTATTCATAAATATTGACAACACACCAGGCTACCCTGACAACAGTAAGCACAAACCAGCCCTGGATGAAGTGCCAATCCATTAGAAGGAACACTGAGGCTCCCTGAACATTCCTGCCGTCATAAAAACATATTGAAATTTATTACGCAAATAAACCTACCTAATAAAAGGAAGTTTTTCTGTTAGATTTATTCAGTCTGCCATTGTGCTTTGATGAAGGCACTTGCACGCACCACCTATAAGTGCAAATAAAGGATGCCCATGTTTGGACTTCATATAGAACGTTGTCTCAAGACTCTTCTCTTTCTAGTATTTTCCGCAACAGACTCGCTCACGCCAAGACACATCTTTGGGTTGTGGAGTGAAACCTACAAAGACAAGGATGAAAAACTTCACACCATCAGTAGCTAAGCTGTAATTTAAATCCTGTGCCCACCAGAGCATCACTTTGCAGCCCAGACAAATAAAATTATAGCACACCTTACAAACACCTCCGTTTATATTGTAATGTGCCATGTAGACCGTTTACAAAATAAATGATCTGTATTGGACAACCTCTTCATGGAATAGTAAACTATAGGGAAGTAAAATGGTGAAATTCAATTGAAGGACACCTATGAAATCAAATTAACAGTAAACCAGTACAGGGTACTTCTTGATTGAACGTCTTTTCCTCTCACTTAAAAGACACTTCTGTTTACAGATTTGCTAATGGAATGCAGATGGCTGCTTGCCTGGAATGTAAAAGATCGAAAGAGTCTGTCTCCCTCTTCTGCTTTGGCAGTTGGCTCCAGTGCTCGCCGGCACCCCCTCCCCGTCACCTCAGCCTGTAAAAAATGCAGATTTTCGTAACTAAGGCCAGACATATAAGCAATGTGAGTAAGAATGCGAAGGCCTGATGGCCCAGATGCTCACATTCTTTTGCTATTTCATCCTGCTGCCTTATATGAGAAAAAACTGCAGAAGGCTACTCTGGGTGCACTCGGTAGCTGTGTTTGCTTAAAACATTTTTCTCACTGGAACAGTCATGTTTACAACTGAATGTATTTAAAAGTCACAAAGGTTACACAGTAACATATTTTCTAATCCAGAATTAATGTTTGTGTACGCACCAAGCTGTGGAGGCTCTGCCTTAGCTGACAGCTACATAACCAGGAGGATTAACTACTAGTGGCTGGCTTAATCTCTCTCTCTCTCTCTCTCTCTGTCTCCTCTCCCCATCTTTTAATGAATTTATCAAAAATATATACAGTAGTAAGGTAATTGTCAGCACTGTTTTACATTTCTGCTATAATAACCAATGTTTTTCATTCATCACCACTGCTACAGCACATTTTGTGCTCACAGGCTAGTCCGCCTTCTTGCGCTTGCCCTTTTTCTTCCATTTTCTGTGTTCTGCCTGTACTGTAATTTGTCAGGCATGAAGTAGTAACACACTTGAGTGAGGTAAAGGGATCATTGTATCCTGGGTTACATCTTACAACCAGAAAATGACTTTTTCCATGCTCTCTCTGCTCAGGAGAAAGTAGGTACTGATGACCAGGTAAGGTAAACTGATGTTGTGCTTTTCTCTTAAGCCTAAGCATTTGAAGCAGAAAAAAGCTTTTCTATTAAAATGTCCCTGTTTGGACAGCAGAACCTTTTGGTTTTTGGAGTGAATGTATGTATGTGTATATATACATACACACACCTGTATTAGTCACACACGTGTGTCCGGGTTTGTCACAGG